>NC_134485.1:106265593-106372920 GCF_040206685.1 Ascaphus truei | reverse complement strand
GCCTCTCTGTCTCTCGCCTCTCTATCTCTCGCCTCTCTGTCTCTCGCCTCTCTGTCTCTCGCCTCTCTGTCTCTCACCTCTCTGTCTCTCGCCTCTCTGTCTCTCGCCTCTCGCCTCTCTGTCTCTCCCCTCTCTGTCTCTCCCCTCTCTTTCTCTCCCCTCTCTGTCTCTCTGTCTCTCCCCTCTCTGTCTCTCTCTCTCTCGCTCTCTCTCCCTTCTCTGTCTCTTCACTCTCCCTTCTCTGTCTCTTCGCTCTCCCTTCTCTGTCTCTTCGCTCTCCCTTCTCTGTCTCTTCGCTCTCCCCTCTCTGTCTCTTCGCTCTTCCCTCTCTGTCTCTTCGCTCTCCCCTCTCTGTGTCTTCGCTCTTCCCTCTCTGTCTCTTCGCTCTTCCCTCTCTCCCCTCTCTGTCTCTCTCCCCTCTCTGTCTCTCTCCCCTCTCTGTCTCTCTCTCCCATCTCTGTCTCTCTCTCCCCTCTCTGTCTCTCTCTCCCCTCTCTGTCTCTCTCTCCCCTCTCTGTCTTTCTCTCACTCTCTGCCTCACACTCTCGATCTGGATATCTTATTTACCCTGTATATATTAACTGCCCTATACTACACCGAAATAACCTATACTGCTTTCTTCCAGATCTGACTCAAGCTTCACACGGAATCCCCCCTAACCCAGAAGACAGGTATAACATTGTGGGAATGAGGGTACCTGGACATTGAAGAACTGTGGATCAGGTAAGATCCCATGCAAGTAATGGTAAGTGAACTAAAGAAATGTATTTTATATAACTTGTTAAAAAAATTTAAAAGCTTTTTTAACATGTGTATATTTTTTTGTGGTATATTATTTCTTGCAACTATATGTATGTATGTATTTATGTCTAGAGAGATATATACTGTACATACAGGGTAAGAAATGATGTTGTTTTAAAAGCTTTCTTTCATGTGTTTTAAAATAATTTGTCTATGCTGCTATGCTTTATTGTGTGTTTAAAGTATTTTAAAATTAGAAAGATGTAATTGTTGATATTGTGTGCTTGTGTTCTGGGTTAGCCTTGGTTTTAAAGTTTGTATTCTGGTTGGTACTTATATTTTTTCACATGCTGAATTGTTCTGCTCGAGGCGTGAATTAGTTAATTGTTTCATTGTTCGGGATGGACTGTCAATTGTTTAGGGATGTAAATAATGATTGCTAATTGATTTTTGTTTACTTGATTGGTTAAAATAGTTGACTTGTTTGGAGGTACTGTACTGTATTTGTATTTAGCTTGCAATGATATTGTTCACATTCATTTGCAGAATGTATATGGTGCATAGATTTTATGCATCATTTATACAATGTAAATGCAATGTATTGATTGGAATGTGAGCTTTTTCATTGGCATTTGATGATTTAGATTGTAAGATCAGTTAGGATTATTAAAGGAAATTCATTGTAATGTAGTGTGTCTGTATGGAGAAGTGTTATTTGTAGTACAGTATGGTTTTGATAACCCTTCTACATTTAATTTGTATATTGGTTCTTCATGGGTGTGTATATACTGTGTATATATATATATATATATATATATATATATATATATATATATATATATATATATATATATATATGCTCTATATATAGTTGCATGATGAAGCAACTGTTCAAATTCATGGGTGAAGGGTGGGTATCGGGCCAGTGTGGCTTAACCCCTTAATTACCTTTGCGGTTATTATCCGATAAGGTGTTTAAGGGGTTAATTGATATCTGAATGTAATTGCAATGTATTGGCTTTGTTTTGGCAATGTATTTTGTGGACAAGACAAGAATGTTGCTGGCGACGGAGACTTCTTCTTGATGAGGTCAGTAGCACTTTATTATTTATTTGAATATGCTAGTTAATGTTTTTAATAATGGGAAATTAATCTATTATCCATATCTGGATAATAGTTATTTTGCACATTATTGTACTGTAGGTGTTGGGGGGCGGGGTGTATGTATTGAATGTATAGGCCAGGTTTATTTTTTTTACATTCAGGGTTTGTTCCGTGGTTCCGCGTCAGACCTCTGGAGACCACCTGTGGTTTCCTCGGGTATCTCACGGGTACCAGGCTGGTGGTTCCACGGGTGACACATGCGGGGATGAAGCGGTGGCCTCACATCTGTGGGGGCACCGCCGACCCGTAGGTGCGGGGATGAAGATGTGTGGTCCCACTTCTGTGGGGGCACCGCGGACCCGTAGTGAGCACCCGTGAGTTCCCCAGACCCCCGTGGGAACCACCCGAGGCCCCGCAGACACCTGTGGGTCTGACCTGGGGCTCCCAGACATCCTTGGGCCTACCGTGGGGACCCAATTGTGGCCCACGGTGACCCAAGGAGACCACCTGGGGGCCATGGTGCTGGCGGGACCCACCAGCAGGCCTCCAGAACCTGTTTGAAACGGGCTGCTGGTACCCTGTAGGTCTATATAGAAAGAGCAAGAACCCACTGAAAGCACTCAATATCCCCTAAATGTGCAGTATAAGTATATTAAAAATAATCTTTAATGCGTTACAGATTAAAATAATGGGTGTTAAAATACATCAATTGACACACATATATATATAAACCCTACTGATGAGTATGTAAGATACTCCGGGTTGGTAAAGTTAGGGAAACGTTTGAGGTTTATTGGATCAACACGTTCCCAACACGTCTGTCAGGTGCCCCGCCAGCCCACCGGGGACTCGCGTGGGGCTGCGTTATGAACCATGTTTGTAAAAGGATAAATCTTGTATTTATGGGGGGGCACAGGGGGTGGGTAATGTATTTAATAAATATAATGATGTTTATTGTGGGTCGCTATTGTTTTTATTGTGGGTACTGGGGGTGGGGGGGGGGGTTCCCCAACGGTATGTGGGTAGGCCTCCCTTGTGGGTAGTGGGTGAGGGGGGTTAGGCCTTACGGGGTGAGGGGTTAGTGTGGGAGGGTATGTAGGCATCCCGAGTGGTGGGTGAGGGTGGGTTAACCCCTTAATGACTGTAGCAGTTAATAACCGCTATGGTGATTAAGGGGTTAGGGGACATTACTTTGGATGTTTTCATTTTTGTGTCTGTTTTGCAGAAGCGGAGGGGCCATGGCCAGGATGGGGAGGGGGTAACGGTATATGGGTAGTGGGTGAGAGTGGTTAGACCTCACAGTATGCACATCGGGTCACCCCCTCCCCACATTTACATAAACTGCACTCACAGCAACACAGGCAGGGAGATTTAACAGACACATTAGGGGGAGTGGTTTTTATACAGATTACACTCAAGGCAGGGAGATTTAACAGAAATATTAGGGGAGAGGGGGCTTTAAACAGTTTACACTCAAGGCAGGGAGATACAGGGGATGTACTGTACTGTATGTTGTTTATTGCAATGCTTCAATGTGTGTACAGTATAATGTTTTTTACAATTAGATAGATGTAGTCCTTGGTATTGTAAGGGTTAGCCTTGGTTTTAAATTTTGTTTTCTGGTTGGTACTTATATATTGATTTTTGTTTACTTGATTGGTTAAAATAGTTGACTTGTTTGGAGTACAGTATTTGTATTTAGATTGCAATGATATTGTTCACATTCATTTGCAGAATGTATATGGTGCATAGATTTTATTCATCATAAATACAATGTAAATGCAATGTATTGATTGGAATGTGAGGTTTTTCATTGGCATTTGATGATTTAGATTGTAAGATCAGTTAGGTTTATTAAAGGAAATTCATTGTAATGTAGTGTGTCTGTATGGAGAAGTGTTATTTGTAGTACAGTATGGTTTTGATAACCCTTCTACATTTATTTGTATATTGGTTCATCATGTGTGTGTATATACTGTATATATATATATATATATATATATATATATATATATATATATATATATATATATATATACTAGCTGAGAGACCCGGCGTTGCCCGGGATGTAAATGCGTAATAGGTAGTATTATTTATAAATCGTGGAACAATAGGTGAGTATTTGTTGTAAAGGTTGGATAATAATGTTGAAAAGAAAGATGGAATAAAATGTAATACGATGTTGTTTAAAAATGGTTTATTGTAAACACACCACAGTACAATGTGTATTTTGGTGACATAACAGATGTAAAAATGTGAGGCGTGTGTCCTGCTAGGGTGTGAGGCGGCAGGTGGCGCGTGGGTTGTGAGTGCTGTCTGTGAGTGGGGGTCCTGCTAGGGTGTGAGGCGGCAGGTGGCACATGGGTTGTGAGTGCTGTCTGTGAGTGGGGGTCCTGCTAGGGTGTGATGTGGCAGTGGCGCGTGGGTTGTGAGTGCTGTCTGTGAGTGGGGGTCCTGCTAGGGTGTGAGGCGGCGGGTGGCACATGGGTTGTGAGTCTGTCTGTGAGTGGGGTCCTGCTAGGGTGTGAGGCGGTAGGTGTCGCGTGGGTTGTGAGTGCTCTCTGTGAGTGGGGTATGAGAGATTGAGTGTGTGTGTGTGTGTGTGTGTGTGTGTGTGTGTGTGTGTGTGTGTGTGTGTGTGTGTGTGTGTGTGTGTGTGTGTGTGTGTGTGTGTGTGTGTGTGTGTGTGTGTGTGTGTGTGTGTGTGTGTGTGTGTGTGTGTGTGTGCCAAGGGACCAATGAGATTGCCAATGAGATTGCCGCTAGGGACGCAGACATACAGTGCTTTCAGAAATATATAGTAGATATATATACACTGGCGACACACTTTATTCGAGCTCGGCTAGTCCCACGAATTCGGGTATACCCGGGTGTATTGAGGTTTGTGACTGTTTTCTGCCCGAGTGCATTGGGTTATTTTCCAGGCAGGGATTAAAGCATTTTATTCCCGCTGGCTGCAATACTGCACAGTATATATATATATACTGCATTACAATTCATGAATTTATGCCATTTGGTAGACATGCGAAGCATTGCAGCCTATTAAATCCTAATCATTATCATTTAACAGATCAGCCGCCCGTCAGCCAGGCATGAACCCAGGCTGGGAAGGCAAATGCAACGGGGCTTGTCAGAGGTGAGGAGCGGCGCATTCCAGGTATCTGCCAGGTACATACTGGGTATTTGCTCGAATAAAGTGTGTCGGTGCAGTATGACATGAAAAATTGACTTATCAACAGTGTTTAGGACAATATTTATGTAAGTGTTGAGCGATATCTTTGTGTGTTCCAACATATATATATATATATATATATATATATATATATATATATATATATATATTTATTTATATTCATGTATTTATTTAGATTTATTTATAAATTGTGGGGCTGCTGTGCGTGAATTTTTTTTATTGTGGGTAGCGGGGGTGGGTGAAGGGGGTATTTGGCCCTTGGTGTGAGTTTAGGACTTGCGGGGTGGTTGCGGGTGCACTTAACCCCTTCACGACCGTATCAGTTAATACCGCTACGGTCGTGAAGGGGTTAAGTGCACCCGCTACCCCCCCCCCGCAAGCCCTAAACAACCACCGTTGGGGCTAATACCCCCTTCACCAACCCCCGCTACCCACAATAAAAAAAATCACACACAGCAGCAGCACAATTAATAAATAAATCTAAATAAATAAATAAATACATGAATAGAAATAAATACATTTAAAATACATTTTTATTCATAGTGTAGATGTGCAGGGGGTCTCCGGAGCTGAACCGCTTTGGTTTTAGGTCTGGGGACCCCCTGCTTCCCGAGATACAGGCCCCTTTATGGGGTGCCGGAATCCCTCTGCTTGGTTTACATGCCGCGGTCACGTGATCGGGACCTTTAAATGCAGAGGGATACCGGCACCCCATAAAGGGGGCTGTATCTCGGGAAGCAGGGGGTCCCCAGACCTGAAACCAACGCGGTTCAGCTCCGGAGACCCCCTGCACATCTACACTATGAATAAAAATGTATTTTAAATGTATTTATTTATATTCATGTATTTATTTATTTATTTAGATGTATTTATTTATTTTTTGGGCGGCTGCTGTGTGTGAATTTTTTTTATTATGGGTAGCGGGGGTGGGTGAAGGGGGTATTAGCCCCAACGATGGTTGTTTAGGGCTTGCGGGGGGGTAGCGGGAGGGGTTAACCCCTTCATGACCATTGCGGTATTAACTGCTACGTCCGTGAAGGGGTTAAGTGCACCCGCAACCCCCCCGCAAGTCCTAAACTCACACCAAGGGCCAAATACCCCCTTCACCCACCCCCGCTACCCACAATAAAGCGGGCACGGTGGGTTAACCCCTTCATTGCCTTAGCGGCTATCAGCTATGTTAATGAAGCAGCATTTCTGTATTTTTAATAATATTGTGCAGGAGCAGGGGGTCCCTTGAGCTTTGATTTCTGGCTCAGGGAACCCACTGCTCACTGTACAATATTTTTAAAAGTACAGTCATGCTGCTTCGTTACCGTAGCACATAGCCGCAAAGGTAAGGAATGAGTGTTTATTTATATATGTGTTTTATTCATACTGTAGATGTGCAGAGGGTCTCCGGAGCTGAACCGCTGTGGTTTTAGGTCCGGGGACCTCCTGCTTCCCGAGATACAGGCCCCTTTAGGGGGTGCCGGTATCCCTCTGCTTTGTTTACATGCCGCGGTCACGTGATCGGGACCTTTAAATGCAGAGGGATACCGGCACCTCATAAAGGGGGCTGTATCTCGGGAAGCAGGGGGTCCCCGGACCAGAAACAAACACGGTTCAGCTCCGGAGACCCCCTGCACATCTACACTATGAATAAAAATGTATTTTAAATAATCTATAATATGTCGATGTTTGCGCAGAGAGAGCAGCGGTTCTCTCTCTGCTGCAAACACATCTCGCCCCCGTCGGCCTATAGTATCATTGATTTGCATACAGTATACAGTACTGTATGTGTATGTTAGGGGTTATAGGAGTTGTTGTTATACAGTATACATATATATATATATATAGACCATACGATACCGGTTGCAACACGACATCAAGGGACAGCACGCAGGTAAGTAAATCAAAAATGTTCTATATTTGATAGAAGACACAAAAACCGACGTTTCGGTCTGCCAGTGGGACCTTTCTCAAGGTGTCTGTATGGAGAAGTGTTATTTGTAGGACAGTAAGGTTCATCATGTGTGTGTATATACTGTATATATATATATATATATATATATATATATATATATATATATATATATATATATATACTGCATTACAATTCATGAATTTATGCCATCTGGCGGACACGCGAAGCATAGCAGCCTAGTAAATCCTGAACCATTATCAATTAACACATCAACCGCGCGTCAGCCGGGCACATAACCCCTGGCTGGGAACGCGGCATGCTCCGGGTGAACAGCGTGGCATTCCAGGAACCAGCCAGGGAAAAACCGGTGATTTGTTAGAATAAAGTGTGCCGCAACAGTACACTTTAATATCTGCACATATTAATAAGTTCCATTCTGGTGGGCTCAGTGGGTCGAAATTTGCCAGTACTTAATGCCTACAGTGACTCCACATATTGGCCAAATATCAACTCTCTGCGACCTCCAGAACTGGAGATGCAGAAATGCACTTTAAAACATCTTTAAAATACAGGATTAGAATGAAACATGGGAACAGGGGAACATACATTTTCATGACATTACAAGGTGTAAACCACCTTCCTGGACCGCAGTCCAGTTAATCCCTTGCCTTCCTGGTGAGGTCAGGGGGTGGCCATATGGGGTGCAACCCATTTAATACCGGGCCAACCCCCTCTCCCTCTACAGAGGGTACCTGGCTACATCCTCCCCCCAGTGAAAACCTCAATGACCCCGCTTGAACCAACACATACACAACAACATTATATAATAAAAATGCAATTCTCTGTGTACAACTTAACGATCAACTTTAAACAAGATTGTACATTTCTACAAACATATTTATCACAGAGGCTAGCTTGGCTTTAGCTTGCTGCAGCTTGCTGCTAAGACTCATAGTGATGTGCACCTAAGAAATCATAAGCCACTCTATTGGAAGGGCGTCTCACTCGCTGACTTTTGTGAGTCTCAGTCTCCATTTCTTCATCTTGGGGGAGTCCATCATAGGCTTTAGGCCTGGACTCTCGGGCAGAAGGTGAACCAGTTTGGGATAAGTCTCTTTGTGACTGAACATTGTCTCTGTTGGGCACAAAACACGGGCTATTAGGATTTAACTGTGGACTTGATGACTCGCCGGTTGCCAACACTTGAGGCGCAGGCCCATTACCCGTTGGGAGGTTCCTTTGGGAGGTTCCCACCAATCTCTGTTGGAAGTGCCTTCCAGGGGAACTTGAGTTGTCTCTGCTGTTGAACTTGAATTCTCTGTAGACTCTTCGGGCACACTATCGCTTACTACTGTTTCTGCTTCTGGGTCACTTTCTCCCAGTTGTGAGATAGGCAACAAATGGTTTCATGCCAGACCTTTACCCTGTAATTCACGTCACGTATGCGATAGACAGGGAAGCCTGGCCTTTGGGACTCTACTTGGAAGGGCCCCACTCCCCAGTGATCAGCCAGCTTGTGTTTGCCGGGAATCCCTAAGTTGCGTAGGAGAACGGCATCTCCAGGTTTGAGCTCTCGATAACGGACTTTGTGGTCGTACCTCCTCTTATTATTTGCATTCAGTCTAGCTGTGGCCCTTTCTACTAACTGATAGGCACGATGCAAACTATCCTGGAGTCTTCTCACATATTGATAATGAGCCATATTGGATACCCCATCGGTAGATACCCGCAGGCGGATATCGATCGGCAATCTAGCTTCTCTCCCAAACATCATAAAGTATAGTGTATACCCTGTGGACTCATGTCTAGTACAATTGTAGACATGCACCAATGTCTCAACATGTTTACTCCCTTCTCCTTTTTGAGGATCTTTCAGGGTGCCTAGCATGTCCAGCAATGTGCGATTAAATCTTTCAGGGAGCGCATCCCCTTCTGGATGGTAGGGGGTAGTCCTTGATTTCTGAATATTCAACAGAGTTAGCAACTCTTTGATCAACTTGCTCTCGAAATCTCGTCCCTGGTCCGAGTGCATCCTATTGGGTAGGCCATAGTGCACAAAATACTTCTCCCACAGCACTTTGGCCACTGTGGTAGCTTTTTGATCCTTCGTTGGAAACGTTTGGGCAGACCAGACGGGTACTTCTGGTGTAAGACCACTCCCAGCCCATTGAAGCTGGCGTCCACATGCAAGATATAGGGTTTCTCCGGATCAGCATAGGCCAGCACAGGCGCTTCCGTCAGACTTTTCTTCAGTCCCAGGAACGCCTTCTCTCAGTCAGAGGTCCATTTATCTCCAAAAGGATTCCTAGGAAGTGTAGCTTTCTGTCGAGACTCCTCGGGGTAAACCTTAAGCAGATTATTGAGAGCCTTGGCCTTACTCGAGTATCCTTCGACAAACCTTCTGTAATAGCCGCAGTAACCTAAGAACAATCGCAACTCCATCACATTGTCAGGTCTGGGCCAGTTGACCACGGCTTTCACCTTGGCAGGATCTGTGGCCACTCCTTCGGCCGAAACTATGTGGCCAACATAGGAAACGGAGGTTCTGCAAAATCGACACTTATCTATGGATAGTTTCAGTCCTTCTTTGCCCAACCTATCCAATACCTTCATGAGACGGGCCTCATGTTCTTTGAGGGTCTTTCCAAACACGATGATGTCATCCAGATATATGATGCACTCGCGCGGGTTCATGTCTCCGATTGTCTTCTCCATAAGCCTCTGGAATGTCGCCGGAGCACCACAAATACCTTGAGGCATCCGGGTGAACTGGTAAAACCCAAGGGGGCAAAAAAGGCCGTTTTCTCTTGGTCAGATGGGCTCATGGAAACTTGATAGTAGCCTGAGCGTAGATCCAACACGCTGAACCATTGACTGCCAGACAACGCATCAAGGATCTCCTCGATCCGGGGTAGTGTGTACTGATCAGGGATAGTACGTTGTTTCAAGGTACGATAGTCAACGCTCCGACGGATGGACCCGTTCTTTTTCCTGACTATCACTATTGGAGATGCGTAGGGACTTCTGGACTCAGTGACTATGCCGGCCGTCTCCATCTCGTTTATGACATTCCTTACGTCATCCACATCCCGTGGTGCGATGCGTCTGGACCGTTCCCGGAATGGGGTAGCATCGTTCAATCTGATCGTGTGTTGGACGTTACGGCTACAGCCCACGTCCAGCTCACTGGTAGAGAACACTTCGACATTCTTCCAACTGTGCGTTCAACCGCTCCTTGCATTCTTAAGATATAGGTGAGTGCCCAAAGTCAAATCGCAGGCCCTCGGATTCTTCCTGGGCGGTATCAGACTTGACATGCACTACTGTCTCTACTGTGGTAACCGTTATATCCTGCCCAGTCTTTGTCCAAATTCAAACGGCACCAGATGTGGGGAGACATTTTGCATGGACACCGTAATTTTATCATGAATAGCTGCTGTCCATTCCCTCATCTCTGGCACCATCTTGTACCCTCTTTTGAGATCATCTTCAGGAGTGGTCTCTAGCGAGAACAAGGTGTCCACAGTGCTTCGGCCCTAGTATCTGACCACGGCGGTCATATGTCTCACTCCCCCTGGTCGAATCTCTATCAGGCCCTGTCACGATGGACACACTTATTAACAAATGTATATTTTTTGGATCCCAATTGAGCAGAACAAGTTGAGCAAAATAAACTGAAATTTATTCCCTTGATAGGCAAACACACGACAACTGCATAATACACTTAATAATTACACTTACTGGTATAGGAACAGAGGTAATTTCCAGAAAGGTGCAAAGCACCAGAAGATTGTCTTTTAAAATGTAGTCCTTTTTCAAGGGCATAAATTGCCAGCCCAATCCTTCTGTCAATGTACAAAGTATTTTCTGGTCTGTTGGGGTTAATCAGATAACCCCCAGCAATCACAGTGTCCTAACGCAGAGTTTTGTCCTTGGTTCCGATGTAATAAGACTCTTTGCATTCCAGGAATGTGCTGCTGCTCTTCTCCGCTAATAGAAGCGTGTTGGAAATCCGCTCACATGATATAATGAAAAACTAAAGATAACTGGGATATTGAAAATGTGCATATAAGGGGGGACTCCATTTTGATTGCTGGATAACCATTTTTCTATAACTATTCTGTACTAACATTTAAGTCTCAGGAACTAACCACATGCTATATGCCATACGTAATTGTGCTGTCCAGGCAGTCTGAGAAAGTGACCTGACCTATCACCTACTTATCACTAGCTGAACTGTATTTGTTCAGACTTATTTTTTGCCCTGTAGAAACAGGAACTTCTTCCCAGCCATATTGAGCATGAGTTACACAAGAATGCATTACTCAACATACTGTCCTAAAGACTGACATTTCCTTTAACTGCCTCCAAGTTCGGTATTAAGGCCCCTTCCCAGACTATAAACTGTCTATGCTGTCTAACTGTTATTTTGCTGAGATAGACAGACTGTAAATTAAAAGAGGAAGTATGTTCTCATATGTGTGTTTTTTCTATGCTCAAGTTTGCTATATAAACTGGCTGTATACCCTTCAATAAACAGGAGATCAGTTTTTGACAAAGCTTCACTGTCTGACTCAATTACTGCTTTCCTCCGAGCTCGTCCACCATTTTGTTTTCCCAGATCATCAGCGCTATAAGAGTGGGTTAAATCCTCCGGAGGTGTGAAGTCATCCCGAGTCGGCAGACGGTGTATTTTCACGCTAAGACGTTGGAGAATACAAGGGCACATTTTCATGGTGTCAGAATTGGGACAGAAGCCACATTCGGGGTAAGCATACAAGATATATATTTTATCTGTATATTATCCGTCTGTGTCTCCTTGCCCAAAGAGCCCATAAGGTTTTAAGGTTTAGAAGTTTTTTTAGAGTTACCGCTGCACCGGATGATTCAAGGTTAAGGAAAAACCATAGAGACACTTGAGTAAAGGACTCAAAGTGAAGTCAGGATTACATGAATCCTTGACGGAAGTATATACACAGGGTTATAGTCCCTGTTGAGAGATAGGAACAAGCGATATAGTTGGGTATCTGCTTGAAAAACTCTTAAAGTGTCTGTGGGAAAAGTGTATTTTTTTTTTTTAAGGGGGGAGGAGGATTGTATGGGATTTTTAAGGGATTTTTTTTTTTTCTTTTTTCTGTATTATTGTGCATGGGCATGTCGTTATATATATAAAATAAGATATATAAGACATATAAAGTGCTAAGTATACATAAGTGCATAAGTATATAAGTGCTAAGTATATCAGTGCGTAAGATATATAAGTGATAAGTATATCAGTGCGTAAGATATATAAGTGCTAAGTATATAAGTGCTAAGTATATAAGTGCTAAGTATATAAGTGCATGATATTACGTTGTGTTGCTCATATATTTTTACAGTGCAGTGCTTGCTTGATTTTGGTTATTTTAATCAAGTGTGTATTGTATTGTCTAAATGATGGGAAGGTAGTTTTGCCGCATATCATATGACAATGATAAAAGGATTATGTTTGGGTGGAGATCCTGAATGGCTATGGTTTCAGCCTGATCCCGAGTGGGACATGCATTATAGGGCATTATGTGGCCGCATTTGGGTAAAAGTTGCACCTCACATTAATGAGGCAAAACCTAATGATAACCCAAAATCCGAGGAGCCAATTTGGCCACCCCCGCCTGATAATCTCACTACAATGTATTCCCAAGCCCCTAATGCACCCCCACAGGAGTTTCTACCTCCAGATATTTTACCCCCAACACCGCCGCCTTCTGTGATGTTACAAATACCCCCGTATAGTCCTATCACACCTGTGCCACTATTTTCCAAGTTTTGATCCTAACATGTTGGCAGCGTTATCACACTATGCTGCAAGTCATCACCCCAAACCTCCTGCATCCGTACGCAGGGAGGAGAGTAATGGCATTTGCCCACAGCCCTCTCTACCCAACTATGTGGAGTTGAGAGACGATGCAGAATCAGAGGTGGCACACCTATCTGAATCTGAGCATCATAAGTCGTCCTGTAAAGAAAGCCCAAACAGAAAGCTTCCAAAGGCCGTAAGCTCCACAAAAGTTTCATCTCTCGTTTCACCCCCTGTCTCCAGGGAGAGTGAATGGGAAGACGATACTTCAGATTCGTCTCATTCCGATATACCATCACCCCGTAACCAATTGCCTTTAAGGAAACTTAAAGAAACCACTGCTTCAGCAGGTTCTGTGACGTCTGAGTCATCTGCAGGAGCCAGCAATCATAGAGTTAAGGATTTTTGTGCTTCTGTAAGGGAACTAGCTGAGGAATTTAAAGAGGTATTGACTGATTCATGTGCTGTAACATTAACTCCCGCACATAGTAATGCCAAACCTGTCTTAGTTACACCGCAATCATCTGTTTTCATACCTAAAAATACTACTAGGAACGATTTGATTCGCACTGCTAAAAAAACGCGAATATGAATCATTGTTAGCTGACACACAGGATTGTGCTGAGGCAGAGGTTGATTTTAGCATTGTTAAAACTGATACGGAATGTGCTGCAGCCTGTGTCAAAATTGCATCTTTTAAGTGCTGTCAACTGAATTTTTTTTTATATATATATATAACTCTCAAAATGCATATTTGCCCCCTGCCCCTATGGCATCGGGACAATTACCATTTCCATAGGTAGCCCCAATTTACCCCAGTGTCCCTGTTCTTAAAAAAAAAAAAAAAAACCCTGATCCCTTAATCTTTCCTAGGTCACAGGCTCTGAGGCAGTCTCCGATAAAGAAGTTCTTATGGCTTCACGTGGAACCCGAAGCAATAGGCTCCCTAGACCACTCCCTATTGATATGCCTGCCAGGCAGATCGGTACGGATGGGGAAGAGACGGACTCTAGGCAGGAATTAACCCCTGTCAGGGACCGTTCATGGGACAGGGAAAAGTCACAGGATGAATCAGAATCAGAGACTGACACTGTGGCACAGGCATATGCAGGTCTGTCAAACAACGCTAAAAAAAAAAAAAAAAAAATGTGTTATAACTCCAAACTGCTGTATTTATATTTAACATAACGTAAGAAGGAAAAAAAAAAAAAAAAAAAGAGCAGAGAAGCTAAGAAAGCAAGGGAAAAGAAAGGACAGGAAGTGCTATGATTGTAAAGAGACAAGATATTTTGCCAGTAATTGCAAACCAGCCCCTAAGAAGGGAACCAGAGAATTTTTTTTAGTAGAATATTTTTGTCTAAATTCAGACGGGTCTATCCCGCCGGTATTGAGAATCTCAAGTATTGTAAATCTTAGTGGAAAATATGTTTTGTGTGTAAATTCAAGGTAGGAAAATTAGTTTTTCCCCAGAATGTTTTATTAAATTTTATAAATATGGTAAAAAGGTTGATTGAGAAATCCCTGTGTGCTTGTATAATCTGAGTGAATCCTAACTATGTGAAAGTTTTATGTGCATTGAATAATATGAATGTCGGTTTATTGTATATATACAATTTTATCTAGGTACTTGCAAGTGTTTCTGAAATAAGAACATAATTAATTGCTCATGTTAAGTTTAAATTTTAAAGGTAAGAAACACCCGCACTATAACACAAACTAATCAATAATGGGAAAGGGAGAGTTTGACTGGTTATAGAGAAAAGGACAAAAAGATGGGCAAATGTCAGAAAAAAGAAAAAAAATTATAATTCAGCCCGGTCACTGGTATATTTTGAGGATTTATTCGTTCTGGCCAGACGATGATTTCTTAAAAACCAGAAAGACATCCTTTTCCAACTTCTCTATTTCCATGACAAGAGAGAGAGAGGGAGAGAGAGAATCAGAATAGCAGCCCAGACAGCCCCCCTTCTCCAGTTGAAAAAAATGTGCGTAGATACATTTGAGACACGAAAGTTAACCGAAGCTCTGTAGCTACAAATTAGGTTTAACTGTTTTATTAATATAGTTTGCGAGCAGGTTCAAACAGTTTTGCATTGCCTTGTCTTGGTAATTTTTGTTGTATTATTTTTGTTTCTTTTGTGTGTCACATTTTATTCTGTTATCAGGCCGTGTGAGGAGCTGCATTTTTAGATGTCCCAAATTATATTGTAATGTAATTAACAGTTTTTTTTTTTCTTATCTGTTTTGTTCCAAGGTTTTGGCAGGATGCCCAGAAAGCTATTTCAAGCTTGTTCCAATCCGAGGGGAAAAAAAAGTTTTAAATCTGTGTCTATAATTTCTTATATTACAGGATGTTTCTGTCAGAAGACAATAGTTGCTTATATTTATATTCAGTAGTGTTTTCAGTGTTTTTAATGCAAATTTTATACCCAAAGGATTCAAGTTAGTTTAGCTACAGATCAAACAACAATAGTTTTGAATGCTGTTATCCTTTCTGTAATATTGTTCATATATAAAATTATGTGAACAAAGGAGGGGTATTATTGCTGTTTATCATATAGCTGTCTATGCCCAGAAGTTAGATGGGTTAGTGCCCGGGATGAACGAAATCTGAAATTATCATTTATTTATTTTTAAGAATAATGCTGAGTGCCTTTTAAGGTTGGCAGTGTGCTCGGCACTTTTCAAAGAAATTATATTACAAGTAATTAGTTTGGAGTTCTATACAGAATTATTTTAGTCATTTTTTTCTTTTGGTCTGGCAATAGCTGAGGCACCAATTTGAATGAATTTATATTGTAGCAAAGTCAAGACCACAGTGACTGTTTAGTAAAACAAGTAGTATGTATTGTATGCAACTAATATATTTTTGAGTCTCTCTAGGCACATGTCAAAGTTGAAAGTGCACCTACGAGAGATGGGTTAATGGTCAAGCATTTCCTACGCAAGAACGTTCTTCATCCCAGATGAAAAGGCGCTACTACTACTATTAAAAGTACTACTCATCACCACTACAGCAAATAAAGTGGCAGAGGTCTCTTTTTGGATCCACGTTACGCATATGAAACTTATCCCAGCACCACCCACAGTTGCTTCAATCTGCACCGTATCCAAAGTGGAAAAGCCTAGAGACACAGCCAAAATTCCAGGCCTCAACATATGAACTTTGAACTTTTTAATAATCTTTTTTCTTTACAGGTTTTGTTATTTTAATTATAAATGTATAGTCTATTAGGTTTGTGTAAATAGTGTGCACACAAAGACGATAGGGTAGGAACAGGTATATTTTGTTTAGTAATTGTTATTTTGTTTTTATTGATTTATGTATAGCATATATGCACACCTTTTGTCACACAATGGAATCCTAGTAAACAAAGCCCATATTTTATGTATAATATAACCCAATATACTATCTATATTCAATAGGTTGCACCCCAGGGAAAATAAGTGTTATATTTAACCCCTTGAGAAAAAGACAATATGAAATAAGACATTTGTAGAACCATCTATAAGAAATTGGTTACGAAGGGTGTAGAAATAAGAGTTTGCCCTAGGGAAGTTATTGACTCTGTGATAGGAGGACAGATAGAATATTACCCTGCAACTAGAATAGTTTATGTTATTTGGGGAAAATAGTCCAGTGTTTAAAGGTAGAGATGACGGATGGGATTTGTTGGGACTTGGTGGTTGGATTAGTTCTCTGGAAGCGAAGCTATTGGATGCTTTTGTGTGTGTGTCTGTCCTACTCATCACTCTCTATGTATGTGTCATATGCAGTAAACTTTGATCCAGAAGTGCGTTGCACCCCCACCGACGCTATGCCTCTTTTCGGTGATGTCAGCAGTCCCCCAGAAGAAGAGACCGAGAAGAAATCAACTGTGCCGATATAATGGCCGAAAAAGAATGACAAGGCACAATTGGACAATCTCCTGGTCCAGCAGGACTATGCAATGGTTAACTGTTCTTTAAATAGACTGTCTCTAAAGAATAAGAGGGGACTAAGAAGATTGGATATGAGGCTATGAGGAAAGTGGGAGGTCACCCAGAGGTGTGTGTCAGCCACAAGGAAAGGATCATAAGTCAGCCATGTTTTACCATAGCAGCCATTTTGCTGTTTTGCCATTCTGAATAAATGCAGTATGAAAGATGCGTGCAAGATGGATATTTGTGCAATCGCTCCCGGTAGAAATTAGCCCCCACCAATTTTCACAAATTTTAGCCGCCATAATGTGCTAGTAGTTACAGAAGAGCAGTGTGAATAGTAATTTAGAAATTGGTAATAGTTTTTGTAGTAATAGTCAACCTGGTAAACAGAAAAGATATCATACCAGCCACACCGATATATATCTCTCTACAAACAAGAACTCCTGTGGCCATATATATATATATATATATTTATTTATTTTCTTCGGGCCCCCAAAACCTGCACCACTATTTCAATACGACAAAATATATCAACAATATCAAAAACAATATAGTAGTTGTTAGGTTATGGACCCACGACAAAATGAGGGAAAGAGAATTGTTATGGGACTGATATTTATCGTTTGCATATTTGTAGTATTAGTTGTTATTATTTCATGTTACAAATTAATGTGTTTATGTTTATGTAAAATGATTATGCCTTTTGGTAAGTCAATTGATCACACATATGCATCACTGGACGTTAATGCCCCCATTCACAGTTTCCCAAATATGATACATGACTCTGGACCTACTGCCACTAGAGTCCAGATACCTTTGATGGATTATGATAATATTCAAATCCAATACGAGACCCCCATATCCTAGAGGTTAATTGTCATTTAGTCATGACAAAAGGGGGGATTGAAAATGTGCATATAAGGGGGGACTCCATTTTGATTGCTGGATAACCATTTTTCTATAACTATTCTGTACTAACATTTAAGTCTCAGGAACTAACCACATGCTATATGCCATACGTAATTGTGCTGTCTAGGCAGTCTGAGAAAGTGACCTGACCTATCACCTACTTATCACTAGCTGAACTGTATTTGTTCAGACTTATTTTTTGCCCTGTAGAAACAGGAACTTCTTCCCAGCCATATTGAGCATGAGTTACACAAGAATGCATTACTCAACATACTGTCCTAAAGACTGACATTTCCTTTAACTGCCTCCAAGTTCGGTATTAAGGCCCCTTCCCAGACTATAAACTGTCTATGCTGTCTAACTGTTATTTTGCTGAGATAGACAGACTGTAAATTAAAAGAGGAAGTATGTTCTCATATGTGTGTTTTTTCTATGCTCAAGTTTGCTATATAAACTGGCTGTATACCCTTCAATAAACAGGAGATCAGTTTTTGACAAAGCTTCACTGTCTGACTCAATTACTGCTTTCCTCCGAGCTCGTCCACCATTTTGTTTTCCCAGATCATCAGCGCTATAAGAGTGGGTTAAATCCTCCGGAGGTGTGAAGTCATCCCGAGTCGGCAGACGGTGTATTTTCACGCTAAGACGTTGGAGAATACAAGGGCACATTTTCAGATAGCCTTGGTGGCATGTATATAGGGTTTGAGAGCCTATCTCCAACATACCCACCCAATCCCCTCATGGGAAAGTTCTCATTCCCCAATCCCCTACTTGCCCACAGTTTGGAGAGTGGGCAATCCAGGGATTTCCTGTTCACACAGAGCATGTGTGACAACGCCACCTTGGCTGCTTAGCATAGGTGCACTCCCCTCTTTACCTGGCCCCTCTCAGACTTGAAGGGGGAACTCAGGAGGGTGAGCTAGCCCAGATGGGTCAACAGGATTTCCTATTTAGCATCCATCTGGCCAATTCACATCCACCTGACTCTGGGTCTTTGATATGCAACTTCCACAGACTGGGCCCAGCATGTTACCTTTGAAGCTTGCATAGGAAAGTGACCCAGGTCATAGGTGTGAAAACATTTGGTTCTTGTGTGCATTTTAATGACAGGAGAACAAGCAACTTCCTCCTGCTTGTCCCTGTTAAAACCTGTAGCAAAAATACACTTTATTGAAAATACATGTTCCCCTTATCTCACAATTATATTTTTCATATGTGTGTGCTTGGGATGTACTATACTGCAAGCACATAAAATCCTGCAAAATGGGGACAACAAGGAACCGAGGGAAAAATAAGACACGTACAGTGCATGAAAAATTAACCCCTTCATCCCCAATATGAAATAGGGGTAACCAGCTAAGCACACTACCTTTATTAATGCGCTGATTACGCCCATTTTCTTCACAGGCCCTTTTCGTGATTAAAAATCTCCCCATATTCTTCCTGGGAAGCGACGCGTAAACATTCGTGCTTGAGGGCTGGAGTTAGCGGCAGTTTTAACCCCTTCATTCCCAATATGATGAGAGCACTTGGGTGCTCTTGAGGCTCGGGACAGACCAGGGCTTCCAATCTCATTGGACGAGTCCTATTGGTGTTCAACTGAAATATGTAGATCTGCACGCCTATCACTCCATCGATTGGATAATCCTCGTTACTGAGGCCCCACAACTTCATCTGTTTAGCTGACTGTAGAGGCAGATGGCTAAGGTGTTGGTTGTAAAATGTTCTATAGATAATGGTCACTTGCGACCCGGTGTCCATCAGAACTGAGGAGTACACGCCTTCCACGATGACTCTTATTAGAGCAGTGGGTCCTACTCGGCGGTATTCATTTAGTGGGAGGATTCCTTCAGTGGGGGCCTCCATATTTTCTTCGGCCTCTTCTGGTAGTGCCGGAAAGGAAGTGAGTGACAACTGAACTTGCATGATGAAGGACTTGGGTCCAGTAGAAGATTTCTTGGAGTGGGGCAGGCCCTTACAGCATGACCCGGTTTGCCGCAGCGAAATTCTGGGCGATATCTTGAACTGCCAGGAGATCTGGGCGGAGACCCAGGTACCTCGGTGGTGGACGTATCTTTCTCCTTTTCCTTTGGGTGTTGGTGCATCCTTGGTATCTTCTTTGCGGGCATCCTTACCCTTCTTAGGGGTGTGGAAATGCAACTGTACCTAATGTCTTCTGATGTGACGCATTAAATCCATGTAGCTTGGTGGTACTGCAGTGATCGGGGTGGCCCGCATCACTAAAGCTATGGGGTGACTAGGCAACGAACCTTTCAGTAGCTGTTTGAATCAGGGTCGGTCCACTTCAGCGGCCACAACAATATTTTTGGACAGAAGATTTCCCAAGGACAGCTGAATCTTGCGGACGAAAGTAGACAAGTCTTCTCCATCTTTTTGCCGGAGAGCCTTGAACTGCGCCATCAACTCATCCTCATCATCCTCATATGCATAGGACTGTGTGAGCATTTCTACTAACTCATATGCCGTAACATCCCCTTCTACTTCACGATGCATCCGAACCAATTGTGTGGCTGGGGTTGGAGACTCTCCACTAGTCTCTGTCACTTGACCAGCTCTGAGCACGACCATTCAGCTAGTATATGGATGGCATGTTCTCTCCAGGTCTCAAAACCTTCTTCTCCTGTAGGTGTCGCTAGAATCCCAGAAAAGGGCTTTAGCTTCCTGTAGTTTTGAGACTGAGAGGCAAGAGTTATAGTTTCCATTATTTCGGAGACAGTAATGTTCAATGGAGGGCCTCCACTTATGTGGTTACTACCAGTCCCCGGACTGACGCTAGCAATGGGCGGGAGGCTTTGCGATAGCCTATCAGGAGCCAGAGACGAGGGTAGGCCCCCGGCCCAGCTGGTGGCTCCTCCTAGAGCACTTGGAGAAAAAGTCACTCGTGGTGGATGGGTAGTACTGACAGGGGTACTTAAGATAAGGACATTCGCTTGCCAATCACTGGTAAAAGGCCCTTCGGGGACCAGTTCGTTGGTTGGAGAGTTTGGGGAGGTAAATATCTCTCTGATTTCAGGTAAGTCTGAGAATATTAAGGGATAACCCTCGGAGGTGGTCTCAGGGGCTTGTTAGACGCTTGTAATGCTCGGCCTGCCCACAAGCCAGACGAGACCCCGGGACTGAGGTGGAAAGGGATAATACCACACACCTAACAGTAAATGGAGGCACGGCCGGAGTGTGGAAGTAGCGTAGATGGTCCGGGTAACAACAATAGAAAGAGTACCGTACTTGCCAACTCCAGCGGTGGTAGGTATAGTCCGTAAGCCAATGGTCGTGGAATGGAGAGTGCAGCGTAGTTGAGTGTCCGTAAGCCTGGGTCGTGGAGTGGAGAGAGCAGCAAAGTAGATTGTCCATAAGCCATGTCCAAGGGATATAGAAATCTGCAAGGTAAAAAGTCCAACGCCAAGTCCAAGGGTACCAGAGAGCAGCATAAACGAAGTCCAAAGCCAAAGGTCAATATCCAGGGAGGTCAGCAGAATATCCAGGGACAGGAACAGGGACTGAAAGACAAAAGGGTCCAGGCAACAGTAGAGAGCACCAAGGTACAGAAGCTATGCAGAGCAAGGAGGTAATGGTGAGGGGAGACTAAATAGGGGGCTGGGACCTATCAGAGGAAGGGGAGGAACAGAGGAGTGGTCTGAGGAAAGACCTGATAGGAGGGAAGTGTCTGGGTAGCTGGGGCCTGTCACAGGAAGGGGAGGAGCAGAGGAGCGGAGGAGCAAGCGGAGGAGCGGCCCGGGGGAAGAGCCTGATGGGAGAGAAGTGCCATGAGGGGCAGACCTGACAGCAAAGAGGCAGGGAAGTGCATGGAGTGTGCGCCGCATCATTGGGGGCTGAGTCAGGCACGCGGCGCCAGTAATTGGCAGCCTGGGTCCGCGCGTGCCCGTAGGGGTGACGCGCGCGATCCGGAAGTGTGGGGGCAGCGGGAGAGGGAGCCGCAAGGAGCAAGGTACGCCACCGGGGAGCCTGGGCGACATGTAAGAGAGGTAAGGTTGCGCTGGCAGTGGGTATACCTGCAGCACGGATCCTTATAATGCTAGGATGAATATCCCTACATATTTCTTTGCCCGCCGTAAATAGCATAGTACTCCAGTGGCACATGGGGTAATATTCCCGTCCTCTTGACCATAAAGGACCTAGGCCCAAGAGTTTCTCTAATGAGTCCCGTATTTCACTCTCTGACACTAGGACAGGGACATTCCCAACAGGTACTACATGACTGGGTGGTTCCCTGACCTTGTATGCCCAAGCGTTGACTTCCTGACTTGACGGAGCCTGTGAGGCTAACAAGAGGCCTGAACCTCCACCACTGGGAGCCTGGGGTGTACTTACACTCGGTGCAACGCCTCCACCGATGAGGGATCCCAACGTGGTGGGAGTGTGCCCTCACCAGACCAATCATTCAGTAATTACACACAGAGGAATGAAACAGTATTTACTGAGCATGTACTGTGACTTAGGTAAACTTATCAATGCATAACATCATTACATCCATATAGCATCAGAATATCAGTTGTTGCATCACCCTTTGTCATTTGGTGTACCAGGGCCAGGGCACTTATCTTCTGAGTGTCCACCAGCTATAGAGTTAATGTCAATGTGGGGGATAGTGCTTCCCTGTGTTGGGGCCCGTTGGTGCACTTAATATACTACCTTCCTGGTTATTGTCCTAACCAGGATAATCCTTGAATAATCAGCAGCTCCGTAAGGTGATCCCATGGTGCACTGCGCTGCTCTCTGCAGAACTGGATACACACGCTGACTCCCCAGGGGAGGGATCCCCAGCCAGATGATCCCTTTGCAAATAGTCTCTGCTATGAAGTCAGAGGCTCTGTCAGCTACATGCTGTACTGACAGTCAGGCACTGTCCTGCAGCCTCTCCCTCCCTATGAGTACAGTGAAGGTGTCCCTGTCTTAAGGCAATCCCCTATACCAAACAGTTACTTCTCTACAGTGTCTCAGGGGACTAACTGGGCCCTGAGTGTATACCGCTGGCCTAGCCCCTGGAGCGCTGCTCCGTGGACCTAACCTGCCCCTTCAGGTTCCTGGTCTTGACTCCTGACTTCCTATCCAAGCAGGCAGTAGTCCTTCCTTCCTTGAGAAGTAATCCAGCCATTCGATTGGCTCTCGTGAGTCACCAGGCAGCTTTCTCCCTATGCATCATGGGAGTTGTAGTCTCTGAGCTGCCTGATTAACATGGTGACCGCGTGCGCATAGGATAATACGCCTGCATGACTCTAATGGTCGTTGCAACCTTGCCCCGCTCCTGCGCAACCTTCCAGGGGTTTTCCTGGCCTTCGCCACTTCTGCGCATGCGCGACTTTGCACTCGCGCGTGCACACACCTAACATGGCAGCGCCCTGGGGCGAGAACCACCGGTAACTCTATGTGCCCTACATAACATACTGAGGGTAAGAAGGGGTAATGGGAGAGCGGGGAGACCGGAGGGTACCTGGCTACACATATATAAATGGTATGTTCATCCGTGATTTGTGCTCCTATGGGAGCAAGTATAGGTTCACTTCAATCCTTGTGTAACCAGTTAAATTGCTTTATTTATCAAAAGGCGAATGTAACCCACAAAGTGGGTAAGCAGTAATACCTAGGTGCTGGTATTATCAGGTGCTGCTATTCCTAGTATTGTTGTATTGGTGTTCACCACTAAATAGAGAGCATATGAGTATAGTAAAAAGTGATTAAAAGGCCTATTGTGAAATTGGTGTGGCTATGATAATAGACCACATAGACTTGTAGGGTAACGTTCTAGTGACCCCTAGAGGAGCAAGTTGTGTTCAGATATGCTCCTGTAACCTCCAAAGTCAATGTATAATGGCTTCATATCATTTAGACAGAGTGTACTGTATTGGTGGTATTCATGGTTAATACCAATGTTATATGGTTAGCAGCCTTAAATGGTATTGATGGTTAATACCAATACTAATATGAGTAGCAATCTTTATTAGGAAACAGTACTGCTGTTGGTATTGCAGATATAGCTGTGCATGCTGTTTCTATGGTATACCTGTAGTATATTTGTGCTGTGTCTCCGCATTAAGTCCTTCTTACAGTTTTTCCCCACTTGCTTTGTTATGTTGGGAAAGGAGATTAAATGTGGAGCACTGCCAGAGCCACGTGGTATGTGGTGTTTTATCTCCGTGTCAGAAGGATTCCAGCTTTGTTGGATGAAACCCTAAGTATCCAATCAGCCCTTTTGAAGATTTTCCCCACTCGCTATGTTGCGGGGGGAATACACGGGGCACCAGATGGTCAGCGTGGATGGAATATACACATAGGTAAAAGGTGACTTCCGGGGTCACGTGGTACAACATACAGTAGCGTCACTGCGTAGCGTACCGACGGCCATTTGGCATCTTGATGACACTTTTTCAAGGTGGCAACGCCCCTCGAGAAGAGAGGGGATTAAATACCCTAGCCTTGCTAATGGGAATGATCTAATTACCATGTCCGTTCACCGCAATATCGTAGGATTGAGATCCACAGTTTAAGTTTAGCCATTTACTCTGTAAGGCTGGTGATCTTACTATGATATTATTATAGCAATCATAGATTTACTTGAGGAATAATAAATAAAGATTGAATTAATTATTAATCTGGCATTAAGTTATACAATGTTTTCTGAATTTATATGGAAAGTAGTACCTCCTAATGATGTAGTGTATATGACCCCTAGGGGTAAGAAAATGATGCTTCATTTAATCACTGATCTACATTTATACATGGAGGGTTTTTGTATGTTTTGTTGTGTATTTTTCCCCCATTATGATTGAAATACATCGCTCTACCTTAGTACTGATCAAGGTCAACGATGTATGTTTGAACATGCTGGGGATATCCTGATACAAATGTATTTCTATGTTTTGGATCAGTGAGATGAGGGAAGTGCATGTGGACGGAGTGCCCTCCTGAACCAGATCATGTCTATATTTAAGGTACAGTAAGTGGATCAAACATTTATGTTTTGTGGATATGTTATAGCCTCAGCACCCCCACATTTTTGCAGACAGTAGCAAGAGTGTTCACTCTCCCCTTCCCTATTTCCCTATCTTTATCTTCCATGAACTATGCTCAGCAAGGAATGAATGAGACAACTGAAATTATATTTATTTATAAAAAAAATTACCAGGAAGTAATACATTGAGAGTTACCTCTTGTTTTCAAGTATGTCCTGGGCACAGAGTTACGACAAATAATACATGGTTACAAATGCAGTTACATAAATGCACAGGGTATACATTATACACAAGACATTGCATGCACAGTTAAAGAAAATATATATTATGGGCGTATGAAACAGTTGCAGACCAGATTAAAAATGTATATTCCATTTGGTCAGTATAGAAGGTTGAAACGCAACTGTTTAAAACCAGAGACAGAACATGAAACACAGACAGAGCTCAGTGCACATCCAGTGAAACTTATACACGGAACAGTGCCTAAATATATATGTATAGATATCTATTAAATAAAATGGTCTTTTAGTTTAACATTTTGGCCAAAGTGTTGTAAGCCCCTGAGCCACTACACGGCAGACCACATCTCAAGGGTCCCTAACACTAATATAAATTCTTAATAACCTGTGCATAACCAGGAAGAATGATTTATAATAAATCTGTCAAAATTAGTTGCATAGTTCTAAGTCTGATTGAAGCTTTTATTAACCTGTACATTACCAGGAAAAGCACTCTGTATTAGATTTGTCACAATCATACTGCAAGCAAGCAAGTTCCCCTGAGAGTGGGAAATGCTATGGAGTGAGCTTTTAACCATTTAAATGTGGGAGGGGGTGAGCTTCAATTAGGTAGGAGGTTGCCACGCTCCAATCAGCTAAGACCAGCTGAACAAGAATTGTAAAACATACAGGACACCTACAAGCTCATATTGAACCCCCAAAATAACCACAACATATATATATAAGCATATAAGTGTCACAGAGAATTGCTACTGAGCATGGCAATATATATTTAAAACCAGAGACAGAACATGAAACACAGACAGAGCTCAGTGCACATCCAGTGAAACTTAAACACGGTACAGTGCCTAAATTTAAATGTATAGATATCTATTAAATAAAATGGTCTTTTAGTTTATAATACATCAGGTTGGTTAAATCTCCCAAAAAGTTTCTTTAGTTGTAAAAAATGAACAGCTTGTGTATCATATGCCATGCCTGGAGATGCATTTATATCTAATTTCACGGGAAAAAATTATAGGGTTAATAGGCATATAAATTGTAGATCTAAATTTATAATATACCTTCTAATTTGCCCTTGTGGATTTCAGTATATTGGGAAGACAATCAGACCCCTACGAGTCAGAATTTTGGAACATGTAGGAAATATAAGGAAAGGTCTGACGACACACAGTGTATCTAAACATTTCCTCATGTTTCACAATTCTGACCCTTCTGGACTAAAATGTAAGGGTTTGGAACCAGTTTTACCCCATTGGAGAGGTGGAGATCGGGATGCAGATCTCATAAGGAGAGAATCACTATGGATTCATTTATTAAACACTATACATCCTGCAGGCTTGAATTTAGATTTTGATCTGAGTGTCTTTATTTGATTTGATGATTAATATATGTTTTTTCTCCGACCTTCACTTACAGATCACTGATTTTTAGTGTTTTATTATTTTTATATTTACATTTGGTATTCTCTGCATGTGAGGCATTGAATATTTTAAATATCTGTGTAAACTTGCTATTGATTCTAAGATAGGGCATATATATATTTTTCCATTGTGGCTATGTAGAACCGGAATAGACTCCCCGCTATTGGCTAATAGGAGAGCCAATAAGACACTGAGATAAGGTATTTGTACTGCTGCGGCGCATCTGAGTCTAACACATCGCCGGTTTTTTCCTGGCTTTTTCCTGGAATGCGACGCACTTCACCTGGAGCATGCCGCATTCATTTTGCGTTCTCAGCCACAGGTCATGTGCGGTTGACGCGCGGTTGATGCGTTTATTGAGAATGGTTCGGATTTAAAAGGTTGCAATTCTTCGCGTGTCCGCCAGATGGCAGATATTCATGAATTGTAATAGTAATGCGCTTCAGTAATGTGTCGACTTGCAGGTGTTTCGTTTAAAAAAGATACCACAGTGTGCTATTGTAACTTGGCCTTGAGACTGAAGGAAGAGGTTGCAAAAATTTATCAATTTAGGCTTTTCATATTAAAGAAAGACAAAGACCAGTTTCAGTTACAGTATTCTCCAGAGACCCGCCCACCATGAGTGTTCAAGTGCAGCCCGTTTTCCAAAAACCCGACAGAAGTTACGCATACACTACCGACACGCTTTATTGCGCATCGGCCAGATCCGCAAGCCGGGAGATTTCCCGGCTTGCTAGTGGCCGCCCCCCGGCGTGCCACGCGTCATAGACGCGCGGTCACGCGTCTTCGGGAGCCTGCGCCCCCTGCACGCGCGTCCAGGGCTCCCCGAGGGAGCCCTGGTGTCCCGCGATGTGGGGGACGGCGGCAGGGGGTTACGGGGGACCCGGCGGACCCGGCAGCGGTAGGGAGAGCGCCCCGATCGGAGGGCGCTCTTCCGCTGCTTCGGCGCGCGCCCGTCACACTCGGGCGTGCGCCAGGCTACTGCTGCGGCCAAGAACGGGCAAATGCTCGAATAAACTTGGCCGCAGCAGTATTTGATATGCGCCGCGATTAATGCAACAGATGATAAGATGGCAACAGTTGTTCAAATTTATCAGTATTTTATCGAAAACTATGACTTTTACAAATTTTCGCCAGCTCCTCATACGTGGAAGCGTGCAATAAGGAAAAGGTTATGTAGCGATCCCTGTTTTTATCGTATTGAGCCACAATTTGTTGGAGGGTATTGGTGTGTATCACCGGCTTTTTCCTGTATCTATGATCATGCAGACGGCAAAAGGCGAAGGGTCATCTTAAAACCAACTAAGAAACGACAGTCGCTGCCAAGCAATGCACCAGCACCAGCACCGGCTTCCAATAACCGTCCCACCGTCAATGACAACCCTGAGACTGAGCCGGGTTTCGCATGCAGTTTCGATCAAGCTTGCATGTTCCTAAGCAATTTCCAGCCTCATCAGCTGACTACAAGTGGACTTGTCCCGCTGCAAACTATCGACGTGGATGATCAAGGACACTGGACTGGCAGTGGACTGGCACTATCGACGTGGATGATCAAGAACACTGGACTGGCAGTGGACCGGCGCCGGTGCCAGCTGAATGGGAAATTCTATGGTGAGTATTGTTCCCGTATTATTTCCTGTGTTTTTTTTATTTTGACAATGCACGCAGGCGCACTGAGGCTTTGTAGCTCGGCTATGGACGGATTAAGAACACAATGGCAATATTCAGAAAATTAACGACTCTGTGGAGAGAGGGGGTTTTGTGACTCATGCGCAATAAGCAGCAAGCTCCCATCTCTAAAAGGATTAGAGTACACGCAGGCGCAGTGAGGCGATTTACGCTCGGCTAGGGACGGATTAAAAACACAATGACTAACTAACTTCAGAAAATTAATGACTCTGTGGAGGTGTCTGTCGATAAGAGTTTGTGTGTGCGTGGGGGAGGGATGAAGGATTAGTTGTGCAGCTGTTCAAAGAAATAACATACTGTAGATTACAGTAATTTCAAAAGGCAGTTCACCATAATACTGTAATATTATCCCTACACCCCCAAATACAGTACATAAAAAGCACACAAATCAACCATGTGCAGGCAAACGCACAGATTTAATATCGTAATATCAAGATTGTTTTTGCAGGCTTGTAGATAAAATAACAGTTAAAAAATCATAATTAAAAAAAATTGGGGGGGGCACTCAAGCAAGCAGTGGTGGGTGAAGTTACAGGCGCATGAGCAGGAATAAACTAGCTCCCATCCGAAAGAAGATTACACACAGGCGCATAGAGAGGTGATGCTCTGTGCAAATCAAATTCGAGAAGGGATTTTCCAAAGCGTTGCCGTAAACAAAGCCTCAAAATTCCCATCTCAAAGAGAATTACACGCAGGTACAGTGAGGCTTTGTTGCTCAGCTATGGACGGATTCAGAACACAATGGCAAGAATCAGTAAATTAACGACTCTGTGGAGATGGGGCGTTGGGTGACTCATGCGCAGTAAGCAGCTCCCATCTCAAAAAGGATTACATGCAGGCGCACTGAGGCTTTGAAGCCCGGCTATGGACGGATTAACAACACAATGGCAATATTCAGAAAATTAACGACTCTGTGGAGAGAGGGGGTTTTGTGACTCATGCGCAATAAGCAGCAAGCTCCCATCTCTAAAAGGATTAGAGTACACGCAGGCGCAGTGAGGCGATTTACGCTCGGCTAGGGACGGATTAAAAACACAATGACTAACTAACTTCAGAAAATTAATGACTCTGTGGAGGTGTCTGTCGATAAGAGTTTGTGTGTGCGTGGGGGAGGGATGAAGGATTAGTTGTGCAGCTGTTCAAAGAAATAACATACTGTAGATTACAGTAATTTCAAAAGGCAGTTCACCATAATACTGTAATATTATCCCTACACCCCCAAATACAGTACATAAAAAGCACACAAATCAACCATGTGCAGGCAAACGCACAGATTTAATATCGTAATATCAAGATTGTTTTTGCAGGCTTGTAGATAAAATAACAGTTAAAAAATCATAATTAAAAAAAATTGGGGGGGGCACTCAAGCAAGCAGTGGTGGGTGAAGTTACAGGCGCATGAGCAGGAATAAACTAGCTCCCATCCGAAAGAAGATTACACACAGGCGCATAGAGAGGTGATGCTCTGTGCAAATCAAATTCGAGAAGGGATTTTCCAAAGCGTTGCCGTAAACAAAGCCTCAAAATTCCCATCTCAAAGAGAATTACACGCAGGTACAGTGAGGCTTTGTTGCTCAGCTATGGACGGATTCAGAACACAATGGCAAGAATCAGTAAATTAACGACTCTGTGGAGATGGGGCGTTGGGTGACTCATGCGCAGTAAGCAGCTCCCATCTCAAAAAGGATTACATGCAGGCGCACTGAGGCTTTGAAGCCCGGCTATGGACGGATTAACAACACAATGGCAAGATTCAGTAAATTAACGACTCTGTGGAGAGGGGGGGGGGGGTTGGGTGACTCATGCGAAGTAAGCAGCTCCCATCTCAAAAAGGATTACACGCAGGCGCACTGAGGCTTTGTAGCTCGGCTATGGACGGATTAAGAACAAAATGGCAAGATTCAGAAAATTATCGACTCCGTGGAACTTCAAATCCTTGAGCTAGCGTTCATGGGGGAGGAGGCTACAGGTACAGTTGCTTGAAGTTCAAAGCTAAAGACATACTTTAATTTCAAAAGGCAGTTCATCATAATATTACACCCCCAAATACAGTACGTAAAAAGCACACAAATCAACCATGTGCAGTCAAATGCACAGGGTCGCAGTCAAAAGCTACAGCACAGATTGAATATCGTAATACAGTAAGATGGTTTTTGCAAGCTTGTGGAGAAAATAAAAAAAAATTACAATTAAAAAAAAAATGTAATTTTTTTTTGGTCACTCACTTAGGCAAGCAAGCAGTGGTGGGCGAAGTTACAGGCGCATGCGCAGTAAATTCCTGCTGTCAAGCAGGAATGTGATTGAAACCAGACACACGTTCAAAGGAATGGTGTGGGAGAGATGTACTGCATTGCACAGAAGATAAGAAGTTGAAATACCCTGCAGTGCAATTAATTATCCTGAGCGAGGGGAGAGCGCTGTATATGCAGAAATGTGACACTGTTACAGTACTGTACACGCCTATGCGTTTCAACAATTTTCAAATGAGACATACTGTACAGCAGCACAGCACTGCAAATGCATGTATACTTTAAATATGCAAATTTAGAATTACTGCGCGCACACACACAGACTGTGTACTGAAGTAGGTTGAACCGCGAAGGTATTCTACTTCCAAGACAACAGCTCGCAAACACCCCCCTGAGTTTTTACACGGCATTGCAGTATTGCAGACAGCGAGAATAAAATGCTATCACGAGCGCAAAAATAACGCAGTTCACTCCGGGCGAAAACGACAAAAAACTGCACCTAACCGGGATAATCTGAGAGCCGCAGATCTAGCCGACTTAGGGGTCTATGCAGTAAGCAGCGAAAAAAACAATTCGCCAGTTTTGGAACTAGCCATGTTTTTGGCGTGTTACACTCGCTGTATGCAGGAATGGGCAAAGCCGCGGTGAATCAATGCGCCACCACCAGTTGCCAATGTGGAGAATAGCTTGGCGGGAATGTTCAAATGGTGTGTACGCACCGCCAATGGCGTGCACGCACCGCCAAGGGCGTTTGCGCACCGCCAATGGCGTTCTGTTTCTGAATCGCGCGAGTAAACAACCAATGGCGTGATTGAGCAGCCTATTTAAAGGTGACATTTGTTTATATTCTTTCTCTGTGTTGTTGGGAGAGAGAGAGAGAGAGGGAGTGACGGACAGAGCTGTGCATTGTGAGAGAAATTGATAGACGTGTTGATTGATTTGTTTTGTTCTGTTATATTTATTTTTTAAATTATTGTTATTGTCTGTTTGAAAGTGTTTAGTGAGCTTGAGGTTTAATTTTTTTGTGTTGCTTGTGAGTGCTAGAGGTATGGACGGGAGGCGTAGGAGTCAGAGGAGTGATGCTGGGGTGAGTGGTGATGCTGAGGTGAGTGATGTGAGTCAGGAGAGTGATGTTGGTGTGAGTGGTGATGCTGAGGTGAGTGCTGTGAGTCAGGAGATTGATGCTGGTGTGAGTGGTGCTCTTGTGAGTAGCCGTGTGAGAGAGGGGAGTGATGCTAGGGTGAGTGGTGCTCGTGTGAGTAGTCGTGTGAGAGAGGGGAGTGATGCTAGAGTGAGTGGTGCTCTTGTGAGTAGTCGTGTGAGAGAGGGGAGTGATGCTAGGGTGAGTGGTACTTGTGTGAGTAGCCGTGTGAGAGAGGGGAGTGATGCTAGGGTGAGTGGTGCTCGTGTGAGTAGCCGTGTGAGTAAGGGGAGTGATGCTTGGGTGAGTGGTGCTCGTGTGAGTAAGGGGAGTGGTGGTGATGGGGTGCGTGGTGGTGGTGGGGTGCGTGGTGGTGGTGGGGTGCGTGGTGGTGGTGGGGTGCGTGGTGGTGGTGGTGGGGTGCATGGTGGTGGGGTGCATCGTGGTGGTGGGGTGTCTGATGGTGCAGTGCTCCTGGAGTCTCTTCCATTGGAAGAAGGGGAGTCCAGTCAGCAGCAGCCACGTGCCAATGCGGCACGTGCTCAGAGGAAAAAAACAAGCGTGCAAAGAAATAAAAGATTTAATACGGCTGAAAATACAGCCCTTGTGACGGGCATTGTGGCCAAATATGATCAGCTGTGTGGTCATTTATTAGGTAAGAACATTTATTCATTGATTATGTAACAAATTGTACTGCTATGATTATGCATTAATATGTTTAAATACATCTGATTTAATGAACGTCATGTATGTCATATGTAATACATGGCATCTATGTCAGTATGTAATGGAGCTTATGTATGTATGTAAATGTCGTTCATGTATTTCAAGATAGAATGCATGTAATAGATGCGAGAAGATAATATTTTTATGAACATTATCAGTTTGTCTTACAACTGAATATTTGATTTCATTACACAATTTATGTAATGTATATTCATTATTAATGTCCTTGCTCCACTAGTTTTAGCCCGCATGCAAAGCACAGTGAATTTAACAGCATTATTTATCATGAATGTCACAGTAGACATAGCTTATTACTATTGTTGTCTAGCGGTATTAATTTGACATGTAAAATATGCCTTTTTGTATAGTTATGTCTATGTTTTTTAATCTCTCCATTTTTATACATACATTACATAAAATCAATTGACGCATACACTGCATATCTCTATATCAATACTGTTCTGCTCCCTCTGTGTACACACACAACACATTCGCTATACACACACAAAATGGTGGTACACACACAATACAAAACGCACACAGCACACATCAAAATCAAAATGGAGTTGGAACATTTATCAGAACCAGGCACCACACCCCACCCCACCCCACCACACCCCTAATTCAAAATAATGTTTAATTCAAATGTTGCATTTATGGAGGGGACGAGTCAACTGTTGCCTGTGAGTTCTTTCCCAATCCCCTGTTCTGTCTCTGTTGTTCATTATGCTGATTGTCTGAAAGCAAAGACACTCAAAAATACACAGTGTAAGCTGCTTGAATGTGGCAGATTCATGCATCATTACAACAAATAACATTACGTAATCCTACAGCAGTCCTGCACAACTCATGTTGTAGTTAGCCACATACAGGACATGTTTTACGGATATTAACAGTTAACCACAGATGCCTTAATTAGTGGCTCAGTATGAGTGATACCTTCATTGAGGCAGCTGTGCACAAGTATGTAGTTAAACAAAACATTCCCTGTTTGCTGCGTTTTAACCCTGGGGTTGTGCATGTCTGTGATAAAGCATTATTGTCAATGATGTCTGTATTATTACATCTTCTGACTATCATTCAACATTTTCACTATTATGTCTATATTTTGATGTATTCCCATGTATGTTTTAGTTTGTGTGCCACGCATGTCAGATAAATTTGCATTTTTTCAATGTGTTCAGTATTGCAATCATTTCTGTGAACTTACCAAAACAGATAATTAATAGTACTCCATTATTGTATTATATTTAAAGGCAGGACCAGTTCCACAATTCGTCGACAATTATGGGAGGATATTCGTCTATCTGTGTCAGCATGTGGAAATCAGGTCCGGACACTAAAAAATTGTAAAAAAAAAAGGTTTGACGATATCCGAAGAAATTTAAACGACGCCATTCAATTTGGGCGGAGACATGCTTCCGGGACTGGAGGTGGACCACCGGCATCACCTCTAATATTAACCCCTTTGGAGGAGATGTTGCGAGAGAAATTGTTACCAGTTGTAATATCTGGTTTGCCTGGTGACAGAGATATAGGCGTATATGGCGAAAGTTTTCCACCAGGTCAATAATTTCTCTATATTTCAAGTTGTGTCGAAAAATGTTTAGAATGTGACAGTCTACAAAATCTCTTGTAATGTTGTGTACATTTTTTCATATAGGATATTGACAAACTGTACAAGAACCATTTCTGTGATGTTGTATCTTATCAATTAATGTCAACGAATCATTACTTATATTAATTATCCAATGTTATGTACTTACATACACATTTTGTCCCCTTTAGGTGCATTATTTGGTGACGTGGAACATGTATCATATTCAGATGTTAATAATTAAAATAAGGCTTCATACAATCATAATCATTACATTCCTCTTAAATACTTCCAGTTAAGCTTCTATCATTAACAAAAGTATTATTGTCAAATGTATGTTTTTGTTTATTCATATAGTTACATCTGTGCGTCACAACACACAAGAAGAGGTGGCCACATCAGATTCTTCTTTGGCATCATCACTACTGGAAGGTGAGGCTATAATGTTATGATTATAGAATGTGTTTATTTTTACGTAACAACAAACATATGGATGAACACAGATCACATGCACATGTTGGTGATATGGCCATACTTATTAATAACTACTTGACAAATGATGTTGCACTCATATAAAAGTCACAAACAGATAACATGGTTTGTGAAGTAATGGCTCACAAATTAGGCTGTGAAAATTATAAACTTTGCTACTATGTAAGGTCACTATAAATGTTTACATCTTATATACAAACATTCTTTAATATTTTAGGAAATTTTTAGGAAATGCATAGATTTACTACACTAATGTTCGTATTTGATGTTCAACATTACAGTAGATCCAGAAGGATTCTCTTTTAGTTAGTTCTAATTCTCTGTCTCCCCCTCTCCAATGGGGGAGAACCTGTTCAATTGCACTGAATTTAAAACCTGTTGTGTCACCATTATGTTTATTAATAAAATGTTCAGATAGAAGATGAGTTAAAACATTACGTCTAATATTGCCAATATGTTCTAGGATCCTGATGTTTATTTGTCTCTTAGTTTTCCCAACATATTGTAGCCCACATGGGCATTCAATAAGGTAAATAATGTAATTGCTACTACAAGTGATGTGTTTTTTAATACAGTACTTCTTTTTTGTGATGTTAGAAGCAAATTCATGTTTGTCTGTAGCTCTATACCTACAAGCTTTGCATGTAGTGCAACCAAAGAAACCTTTAATTGTAGGTAGCCATCTATTAGTCATACTATTTTTTGGAAGTGCACTTGGTGCAAGTTTATCTTTGAGTGTTTTTGCTCTTTTAAAGATGACTACTGGTTTCTCTGGAACACTATCACCAATGATCCCATCATTTTTTACAATATGCCAGTATTTATTAACAATATTGACAATTTTTCCTGCTTGTCTGTTGTAGTTCGTGATAAAAGAAAAATTAATCCTTCGCAATTTTTTTATTATTCTTATTATTAATGTTTTTTGCATCAATAAGTAAATCATCTCTTTGTATATCATTCACCTTTTCTATAGCTGAATGAACGATTTGTTTATCATAATTTTTTTCATAAAATCTGTCTTCTAAAAATTTAGTTTGAGTTTTAAAATTGGCATCATCGGTACAATTTCTTTTTAATCTCCTAAATTGTCCATAAGGCACATTTTTAAGCCAACTGGGATGGTGGCAACTTGTTGGTAATATATAGTTATTTTTATCCACATCTTTAAAATAAGTCATTGTTTTGATTGCCCCCTCTTCTATGTAGATATCCAAATCCAAAAAAAATATTCTTTCTTTACTATAATTACAGGTGAATTTAAGATTTAGATCATTATCGTTTATATATATAATAAATTTCATCTCCTCTCCAAATAAAAATGATGTCATCTATAAATCTCCGCCACAGGACCAAATTCGCACCCAGCTCTGCAATTGACCAAATATGGTCCTCCTCCCATAAGGACATGAAGAGGTTTGCGTAGCTGGGGGTGAATTTGGTACCCATGGCGGTTCCACATCTTTGTAGATAAAAATAATTTTCAAAACCAAAAAAAGTTATGTTTTAGTATAAAATGTATGCTATCCAAAATAAAATTGGCTTGTTCATTCGTCATAGAGGAATCTGTAGAGAGAATTCTGTCAATAGCTTCAAATCCTTGTTGGTGGCCTATGGAAGTATACAGGGATGTAACATCACCTGTCACAAGATAAAAATCATCTTCCCATTTTTGATCTTTTAAAGTTCTTAAAATATCTGTTGTATCTTTAATGTAGCTTTTTTGATCATTTACATAATCTTGAAGAAAGAAATCTACATATGCTGAAAGATTTGAAGTGAGGGAGTCGATCCCTGCTATAATGGGTCTTCCCGGGGGGTTATTAGGGCACTTTTGAAGTTTTGGTAGGTAGTAGAAGATAGGTAGTATTGGTTTTTTTTTGGTTTAAATAATCATATTCTTTATCATCCAATACACCTTCATTTTTTCCCCTGTTTAAGAGTATCTGTAATTCTTTTTGATATTTTGTTGTGGGATCTCCAGGGAGTTTGCAATATGTTGTCACATCCCCCAAGATTCTCTCTGACTCTTTTATATAATCATCCCTATTTAAAATAACTACCTCTCCCCCCTTGTCAGCTTGTTTAAAAACTATACTTCTATCTTCTGTTAAAACTTTTAAGGCTTCTCTTTCTGATTTTGAAAGATTATCATTAAAAGATGAATTATTGGATGTCAATTTTTCAAAATCTTTTGTGATTAACTCAGAGAACACCTCCAAATTCTTCCCTTTACAAAATCCGGGATAAAATCCAGAAGGTTTCTTTAAACCTGAGTGAACAATTTTTTTATAATTATTCATTTCTGTTTTCGAAGAATTTATTGCATCATTTTTAATATTATCACTAGTTTTTATTTCTACCTCTTTTGATTTAAAAAAACGTTTTAGGGTCAATTTTCACAAGAATCTTTGTGCATCGACAAATAGGCTAAAAGTGTTTGGACCTGTAGTCGGTGTAAATTTGAATCCTTTAGAGATTATGTTTTTTTCAGGCGAAGTTAAAATTCTAGAACTCAAATTAAAAATGTTTTGTGTATCTATTATTTTCTTTGAATTTCTCTTGTTTCCCTTTCTTCTCTTTCCTCGTTTTCCTCGTTTCTTTCTCTCTTTTTGGTGTATTTTTTCCCTGACGGGGGTTCTGTCTCCCTCAATGGGTAAAATCTGTTTGAGGACCCCCCCCCTCTCCTAAAAAATTATCACTTTTTTTAGTTGAATATTTAGAGAAAATTTGTTCTCTTTTTTTGTTCCCTAGTTGTAACCTTATGTGTGGTACTCCTTTCATCATCCGAATCTTCACTGTCACTTTTATTCTCATTCTCTCTGTGTGAGTTGGGTTTAGGGGGTTTGTCTGCAAGTCTTGGGGGTGACTTTTTGCGTTCAAACCTCCCATTTTCCCTTTCTGAGACATAGTGACTTTTTTTGTAATTAGTCTTGTAATGATTTCCCTTTCCCTTCTTTTCTGTATGTGAACTTATTTTCTCGTTTAAGGGATTTGTTTCAGGTTTTTGTGTTTTTACATCTTTTAAATCAGTTTTCATTTCTTTTTTAGTGATAAAAATTAACTTTTGATTAGGAGTAATCTTACGTGGGGGACCATCTTTTTAGTCTTCCTCATCTCTATTGAATTTTTTCACTTTGTTAGAAATTGTTTCCTCTTCTAGTTTATCTAACTTTAATTGGAGTGTTTTGTCTTTTTATTTAAACATTGCTGTTTCTGTCAGATCTCCTATTCTCTCTTTACTTTCATTTATCTCCTTATCTATTTGTAATAAATGTTTTTTCTGTTGTTCAATTACTAGGTCAATTAAGTCTTGTGAACCTTTTTCTAGTATTTGATACCATTTATCTAGGAATTCTTTATCCCCAAGGTCCATTGATGGATTTTTCTTTAATCTAAGACCTCTAAGTACCCTATCGCATATTTTATACTGTTCCAAGAAGGTGTAATCCCACCATTTTTTAATATCTCTAGTAAATAACTTTTCTAATATCTCAAACTCTGTTTCCAAAATTTGTTCCTCTCCTATTGGAGGACTTTTCTCTTTTTTAAGAATACTAAGAAAATCTGTGTTTCTCAAGAGTCTCCTTGAGAATACATTAGAGATAGTTGGTATCCATAGTTTCCATTATGTATGGGGAGTAATGCTGCCTATCTAGATTGAAACCAACCAGACACTTTAAAAAAAAAACGCTAGATGGCGCTCTACTCCACCACAGGCAGTGACAAAATCAAATAGTGCATACAAAAAATATCTAAGCAAAAAATGCTAATGAGGTATACAGTGAAATATACAGTGAACTAAAAAATTAAATGTGTTCATATATAGTGTACAGTGCAAAATACAAATTGACAGTGAATAAAAGGCAAAAACAACTTATCACTTGACCCCGACAAAAGACTGTTCCAAAAGTCTTGCAGAAGCAGAATGGATGAAGTTCCAGGGGAGCGTCGCCGAGTGCCCAAAAAAGAGAAAACAGTGGATAGTGTAATACTATAAAACCAGTGTATAGTGTGTGAAAATCTTGACAAATTCCTACTCACAAACGCAGCACGAAAATGAGCATGTGAACCAAATGGAAACTGTGGTGCAGCCCGATCCGGAGGTTTGGTATATATGTCAGCAGTTCTTAAGAAAGCAGAAAACAGCCATAGTGTAGATTGAAAATACAATTGATCAAATGTGAAAGACAAATGGAGGCTTACGGCTTTATTAGGAAATACAGCATTGGAAATAGAGTCTCTGCTACAGCATAGCTCTTCTCGTGCAGTCTTCTTGCCACCGGCATCCGCGAACGTCACTTCCGGAATGTGACGTGACCGCTCGCCGGAACTGCAGACCGTGGAGGTTCCCCTGCTTCTTTCCTCTCCCAAGATGGCTGAGAAAGCCCGACTCTACGCGTTTTGACGTGGTTACATCTTCTTCAGGAGTGGCTTATGGGTACTAACAGCTTGGTATATATACCTAATACCTTGCTGTGATTGGTGTAAACGGCGTAATTATGCAATTTCTCAATACCATATCATGTTACAAGAGATCTAAAGGCATATTATAGTGCAATAATCAATTTAACATAGATAGATATCAGGATAAATAAGGATACTTATTAAATATCAGTACAATACTATTATATCTATTAATCGCAAAAAATAGAACTTTATACAATTCAATCATAAAATCGTGTTAATGCTGCCCCCAAACAGCATGAACACATATAAAATCCTCAATTTATAACCAATATATAACTAAAACGTTAAAATACACGGCGATTGATGCACTCTAATGATGATAAGAGAGAAAAGAAACATGTTAGAAATTGGACATGAAATAAAATACATTGCATCTCATACAGTTGCGACACTGTTTATTCTAACACGGCCGTAACCGCGGGGTGGGGAAATTTTCGGGAATCCGGCGGCTCGTTTGGGGTTTTCCCCGGCGTATGCGGCGCGTCACTCTGGCGCCGGTCACACGTTCCAGGGTTCCCCGGCATCCCCGAAGGCTGCAGAGGGTAAGGGGGAAGCTGCGTAAAGCTGCGCAAAGCTGGAGCAGCCAGGGGGAGCAGCCAGGGGTTCGGGGAAGGGGAGGGGAAGCATTTTAATTAAACACGCGGGAAGGGGAAGATGCAGCTCGCTCGCGGCTCCGTTTTGGCGCCAGCCGGGCTTCAGCTGAAAAAAGCCCCGCTTCATAACGGGCAAATGTTAGAATAAACTGTGTTGGTACAGTATAGTTAAAAAATCCCAATTAAATTATAGAATTCTATTACATATTACAACTACATAATAATATTTAAAAGCGAATCTTGCATTTATTTCATAAAAAATCTATAAAATCAAACTCTGCATTCAAACCATTTGGAACTAAAGTTTTTAATATATAGATCCAGAAGGATTCTCTTTTAGTTAGTTCTAATTCTCTGTCTCCCCCTCTCCAATGGGGGAGAGCCTGTTCAATTGCACTGAATTTAAAACCTGTTGTGTCACCATTATGTTTATTAATAAAATGTTCAGATAAAAGATGAGTTAAAACATTACGTCTAATATTGCCAATATGTTCTAGGATCCTGATGTTTATTTGTCTCTTAGTTTTCCCAACATATTGTAGCCCACATGGGCATTCAATAAGGTAAATAATGTAATTGCTCCTACAAGTGATGTGTTTTTTAATACAGTACTTCTTTTTTGTGATGTTAGAAGCAAATTCATGTTTGTCTGTAGCTCTGTCAATATTGTTAAAAAATACTGGCATATTGTAAAAAATGATGGGATCATTGGTGATAGTGTTCCAGAGAAACCAGTAGTCATCTTTAAAAGAGCAAAAACACTCAAAGATAAACTTGCACCAAGTGCACTTCCAAAAAATAGTATGACTAATAGATGGCTACCTACAATTAAAGGTTTCTTTGGTTGCACTACATGCAAAGCTTGTAGGTATAGAGCTACAGACAAACATGAATTTGCTTCTAACATCACAAAAAAGAAGTACTGTATTAAAAAACACATCACTTGTAGTAGCAATTACATTATTTACCTTATTGAATGCCCATGTGGGCTACAATATGTTGGGAAAACTAAGAGACAAATAAACATCCGGATCCTAGAACATATTGGCAATATTAGACGTAATGTTTTAACTCATCTTTTATCTGAACATTTTATTAATAAACATAATGGTGACACAACAGGTTTTAAATTCAGTGCAATTGAACAGGCTCTCCCCCATTGGAGAAGGGGAGACAGAGAATTAGAACTAACTAAAAGAGAATCCTTCTGGATCTGTATATTAAAAACTTTAGTTCCAAATGGTTTGAAGGCAGAGTTTGATTTTAAAGCTTTTTTATGAAATAAATGCAAGATTTGCTTTTAAATATTATTATGTAGTTATAATATGTAATAGAATTCTATCATTTAATTGGGATTTTTTAACTATATGAGATACAATGTATTTTATTTCATGTCCAATTTCTAACATGTTTCTTTTCTCTCTTATCATCATTAGAGTGCATCAATCGCAGTGTATTTTAACGTTTTAGTTATATATTGGTTATAAATTGAGGATTTTATATGTGTTCATGCTGTTTGGGGGCAGCATTAACACGATTTTATGATTGAATTGTATAAAGTTCTATTTTTTGCGATTAATAGATATAATAGTATTGTACTGATATTTAATAAGTATCCTTATTTATCCTGATATCTATCTATGTTAAATTGATTATTGCACTATAATATGCTTTAGATCTCTTGTAACATGATATGGTATTGAAAAATTGCGTAATTACGCCGTTTACACCAATCACAGCAAGGTATTAGGTATATATACCAAGCTGTTAGTACCCATAAGCCACTCCTGAAGAAGATGTAACCACGTCGAAACGCGTAGAGTCGGGCTTTCTCAGCCATCATGGGAGAGGAAAGTAGCAGGGGAACCTCCACGGTCTGCAGTTCCGGCGAGCGGTCAAGGTCACATTCCGGAAGTGACGTTCGCGGATGCCGGTGGCAAGAAGACTGCACGAGAAGAGCTATGCTGTAGCAGAGACTCTATTTCCAATGCTGTATTTCCTCGTAAAGCCGTAAGCCTCCATTTGTCTTTCACATTTGATCAATTGTATTTTCAATCTACACTATGGCTGTTTTCTGCTTTCTTAAGAACTGCTGACATATATACCAAACCTCTGGATCGGGCTGCACCACAGTTTCCATTTGGTTCACATGCTCATTTTCGTACTGCGTTTGTGAGTAGGAATTTGTCAAGTTTTTCACACACTATACACTGGCGACACAGTTTATTACACTGCGGCCAGATCCGCAAGCCGGGAGATTTCCCGGCTTGCTAGTGGCCGCCCCTCGGCGTGCCGCGCGTCATAGACGCGCGGTCACGTGTCTTCGGGAGCGTGCGCCCCCTGCACGCGCGTCCAGGGGCTCCCCGAGGGAGCCCTGGTGTCCCGCGATCGCGGGACAGCGGCAGGGGGTTCCGGGGGACCCGGCGGACCCGGCAGCGGTAGGGAGAGCGCCCCGATCGGAGGGCGCTCTTCCGCTGCTTCGGCGCGCGCCCGTCACTCTCGGGCGCGCGCCAGGCTACTGCTGCGGCACAGAACGGGCAAATGCTCGAATAAACTGTGCCGCAGCAGTACACTGGTTTTATAGTATTACACTATCCACTGTTTTCTCTTTTTTGGGCACTCGGCGACGCTCCCCTGGAACTTCATCCATAATGCATGGGAGATACCCCCCATAACGGAGCCTGTATCTCGGGAAACAGGGGGTCCCCGGACCACAAATCAAAGCGGTTCGGCTCCGGAGACCCCCCTGCTACAATACACTAGTGATAAAACCATAATGATGTAGCCAGGTCCCCCCTCTGCATGTGGGAACCCCTCTCCTGGTACTCACTGCGGCGGTCGGGAGTAGAGCAGACGGTCGTGGGGGAGGTGCGGGTGCATGTGCGCGCACAGCGTGCACCTTCAGTAGTGCAGGGCCGATGCCGGGCAATAGAGGAGGGGCGAGGACGTCGCCAGGGATACCGACAGCTCCCTCAGAGGGCGCCATCATCTTAACTTGTGCGCATGTATGCGCAGTGTAATAGAGTGTGACGATCCAGGGGATTCCTTCCACTTCTGTCTCTCCCACTGTCCCATCTCCTACCAATCCTTCTACCCTTTCCCACTCCTGTCCCACTACATCTACCTCTCTCCCCCTACCTCAGCGCTTGCCCCGCAGGCCTCACGCATCCGCGCGGTCCCCGACCTCCAGCAGTGACACTCCTCGCTCCCAGAGACCCGTTATCCCTGCGGTCTCTGCCTTACCGTCCCCGGCGGCTCCATCCGCTCCTCTGCCTCTTCCCAGTGGTGCTCCCATGGCACGGCGCTCTGTGCGCCTGGTGATGCGGCCTGAGCATGTGCCCCCGCAGCTCACTGAGGGCGCACATACACGCTCCGCCTCTGGGCTCTGTCCCCCTTCTACTTCCTCCTCCCGGTCCCTGCGGGCCATCTCCCTCTCGCAGCCTGTGCGCGTGCACCCTCAATTTACAGAGGGCGCGCACACACGCTCCTCTTCTCTGGTCTGCCACGATCCTGACTCCTCCTCCCAATCCCCACAGGTCACTCCCCTGACTGCCCCTTCTGTCTCCTCCTCTCATCTCCCTGACCTATCCCTGTTGTCTCCCAATTCTCTCTCTGCTCCTCCCCTCTCTCCTATTGGTGTGTCTCCCTTATAATCCCTGTCTGTCCACTTCTTCCTCGCTCTGCATAGTTCCTGTTTCCCTGTGTGCTGACCTATGCTGTGCTCCCTCTGTGTCCCTGCTGTATCCTGCTCCTGTGTTTACCTTGGATTTCCCTGGCTTTGACCTCTGCTTGTCCTGGACTACTCTGCTCTCTGTACCCCTTTGAACCTTGCTACGCTCTTGACCACGCTGCTCTCTGGAACCACTGGACCTGGCTTTGTACACCGACGACTCTACTCTCTGGACCCCTTGGACATTGGCCCACGGACACGACTATCCCTACGCTTACTCTAACGAACGTTGCAAGTATCGCTAACCACTCTTTCTACAAGCCCAGCAACGCTATACCACACTCCGGGCTTGCTCCCACTGTTATGGATGTATGGTGCAATACCGTTCCCACCTCAGTACTGGGGTTTTGCCAGGTCTGCAGGCATACAGGCGTTACATAGAGCGACGGGAAGGACTGAGGCAAGTCGTGCATGCGCAGTGAGAAGTGCGCGAAGAGGCAGCCAATCAGGAGAAGGCTCTGAGCAGGGACTACAAGTCCCATGAGCCTTAGGACACCCCATGTGACGCCAGGGAACCAATGGGGTGTCAGGATCCTCTGAGGCAAGGAAATAGGAAGCTGTCATGGAGCCCACACTAGTCAGTCAGGACCAGGAAGAGCTAGGGGTAGGAGGTGAGTGCAGGGGTCTGTGACCTACTGCATTAGGCCAGCAGCCCACTAGGCCCCAGTTAGGTCCTCATCCACATATTAGGTTGTGCTACTGCAGGGACAGGCCCTAGTTTAGGGACCCTGCCATTTATTGTATAAGCAGTACAGTTAGGGACACAGCGGACGCTGCGCTTCCCCTTCGAGGCTTGGGATCAGGCCCATTCCGCAGAGAGAACGGAATCATACTCCGGTGGACAGCCTGGACCGAGCACCACGCTGGTGGAACCGAACGTCGCCCAGGAGGTAGTCGGATCCTTTTCGAAGACCCTTTGAACGTCCAGGTGCCACCACACTGGGCAGGTAATGTTACGCACGTTCACCAACTACAGAGTATTCACACAGTGGCAGCGCTGACTACGGGACAAGGGTTATACTGTGGACACGGTGTGGGAGTACACGGTGGTGGGCAAGGGGTATACACTTAAAAATGGGAGTGAATGACTTTTGGGAACTTATAGAGTAATACGTATATGTAAATGCATGTTCAGTAAAGGTTTATTCATACAGTACCAAGTGTGTGTCATTGGGTTGACTTCTGTGAGGGGCCCCTCCCGCCCTGTCAGGATTCCTCTCAGGTGGAGGCGTTGCACCATGAGATTGCGATTATATATGTAACCCAGGCTCCCCAGGCGGAGACTTAGGCTCCTGAGGGCCACACAGGTGATAAACAGCATTAGTAGCATCTGTGTTCACAGGGAACAATTGTTACATTTCGAGGCGCTGCTGAGATCCAAACCTGGGGTGCCCTATATATTTTTTTTCCCAAATTTCCAAAAAACAAACAAAAATGATTGTAAAGTCCGGACACGAAGTCCTCGCCTGTGCCTTGAGGCAATATCTTAAACCCCGCAGTGTGGTTGCCGTAGGAAGCTTTCCCGCGACAATACCCGGCGTAAAGGTCTGGGATTATATGCGTAAAATTCCTGGGTGGCCGAACGCCTGTATTTTAGATGAAGAACAATATCCCACGTCCACATGGAGAACAATATTTTTTCGTGGCGACCCCCACTGGGGATATATGCCTGTCAGAGGCATCATTCACACTGTTTATGCCAGGGGGCCCGCCTGAGGGTTACCCCTTAGTCTACGCTGACACAGCGCCATGGCGACTTTCCCCAAGTTGGAAGAGTGCCCGTGCTGCTGCGCACAAGGCGATGCCAAATTGTCTTGCAGAAAGTTGCCCGAGATTGGTGCGAAACCCGAGCCCCACCCACTTCAAGTGGGTGATTCAGTGCTGAAGCCCTTAATCTCTACTCCCCCTCCCACAGATTTAACCAGAGGGAGGGATCACCATGGAGGGTACCAACTGCTCTGACTTTCACCCTCGACTGTATAGAATCATACGGGCCCAAAGTTAGGCTCGCCCCTGGTGGTATGCCTGTAAATAAATATCCTCTACTGCATACGTAGGGACCGTCTCCGTACTCGGATCACACCTCCGGAGGCCTTTCCCACTGTTACAGCCCTGGAAAAGTACGAGCAGCTCGGAGGAGAAATAATTGAGTCTGACACCAGTGTGCGTCAAAAATCTCTCCTGTTTATTAGGTGATTTCAGTCAGATTATATAGCCAAGCGAAAACAAAGGTGATTATATGCCAATTTCTATTTCCCTTATTTTGTGCTTATGTTAGACATAACAAGATATTAAATCATTTATTTGGAAACTCCCGTACATCACATGATTCAAGATTAAATTGCTGAGACCATACATAAGTTCCCGTTTGTGCCTTATTTGGTCAATACTTCCTATTTCAGTTCAGAAGTTCAGCCAACATTACATTCATAAAAAAAGGGTAGTTGGAAAAAGGTTAGTTAATTCATGTGACAAAAGCAGAATGGCAGTGTTAGCATAAAATGGTTATACAGTAGACAAAATGGAGTTACCCCTGAAATATATATATTATCAGTCCCTCCTTTTGTCATCACCATGACAACCTCTAAACTGCGGAAGTCTGGAAATCAAATTGCATATTCTCATAATCTAATAAAGGATAATCTACTGAAGGGGTCGGGACACTAGTGGGTAAGAGTCTGGAATGGTAGGCCATGGTTGCGGGACCAGAAACAGGGGCGTTAATATTCAGGGCAGCATATGTGTGATTAACTGACTTAACAGATGGCATCATAAGTTTACATAAAGCTGAACACATGAACTTGCAGCATGTAATAATAACAACTAATATTACAAACATGCAAACGATAAATATCAGTCCCAAAACAATTCTCTTTCCCTCATTCTGTCATGGGTCCATAACCTACAGTAACAACTACTATATTGTTTTTGATATTGTTGATATACTTTGTCGTACTGAACTAGTGGTGCAGGTTTTGGGGGTCAGAATAAAATAAAAATATATATATGGCCACAGGAGTTCTTGTTTGTAGAGAGATATATATCGGTGTGGCTGGTATAATATCTTTTCTGTTTACCAGGTTGACTATTACTACAAAACCTATTACCAATTTCTAAATTACTATTCACACTGCTCTTCTGTAACTACTAGCACATTATGGCGGCTAAAATTTGTGAAAATTGGTGGGGGCTAATTTCTACCGGGAGCGATTGCACAAATATCCATCTTGCACGCATCTTTCATACTGCATTTATTCAGAATGGCAAAACAGCAAAATGGCTGCTATGGTAAAACATGGCTGACTTATGATCCTTTCCTTGTGGCTGACACACGCCTCTGGGTGGCCTCCCACTTTCCTCATAGCCTCATATCCAATCTTTTTAGTCCCCTTTTATTCTTTAGAGACAGTCTATTTAAAGAACAGTTAACCATTGCATAGTCCTGCTGGACCAGGAGATTGTCCAATTGTGCCTTGTCATTCTTTTTCGGCCATTATATCGGCACAGTTGATTTCTTCTCGGTCTCTTCTTCTGGGGGACTGCTGACATCACCGAAAAGAGGCATAGTGTCGGTGGGGGTACAACGCACTTCTGGATCAAAGTTTACTGCATATGACACATACATAGAGAGTGATGAGTAGGACAGACACACACACAAAAGCATCCAATAGCTTCGCTTCCAGAGAACTAATCCAACCACCAAGTCCCAACAAATCCCATCCGTCATCTCTACCTTTAAACACTGGACTATTTTCCCCAAATAACATGAACTGTTCTAGTTGCAGGGTAATATTCTATCTGTCCTCCTATCACAGAGTCAATAACTTCCCTAGGGAAAACTCGTATTTCTACACCCTTCGTAACCAATTTCTTATAGATGGTTCTACAAATGTCTTATATCATATTGTCTTTTTCTCAAGGGGTTAAATATAACACTCATTTTTCCTGGGGTGCAACCTATTGAATATAGATAGTACATTGGGTTACATTATATATAAATATGGGCTTTGTTTACTAGGATTCCATTGTGTGACAAAAGGTGTGCATATATGCTATACACAAATCAATAAAAACAAAATAACAATTACTAAACAAAATATACCTGTTACTACCCTATCGTCTTTGTGTGCACACTATTTACACAAACCTAATAGACTATACATTTATAATTAAAATAACAAAACCTGTAAAGAAAAAAAATTATTAAAAAGTTCAAAGTTCATATGTTGAGGCCTGGAATTTTGGCTGTGTCTCTAGGCTTTTCCACTTTGGATACGGTGCAGATTGAAGCAACTGTGGGTGGTGCTGGGATAAGTTTCATATGCGTAACGTGGATCCAAAAAGAGACCTCTGCCATTTTATTTGCTGTAATGGTGATGAGTAGTACTTTTAATAGTAGTAGTAGCGCCTTTTCATCTGGAATGAAGAACGTTCTTGCGTAGGACATGCTTGACCATTAACCCATCTCTCGTAGGTGCACTTTCAACTTTGACATGTGCCTAGAGAGACTCAAAAATATATTAGTTGCATACAATACTTACTAATTGTTTTACTAAACAGTCACTGTGGTCTTGACTTTGCTACAATTTAAATTCATTAAAATTGGTGCCTCAGCTATTGCCAAACCAAAAGAAAAAAATGGCTAAAATAATTCTGTATAGAACTCCAAACTAATTACTTGTAATATAATTTCTTGAAAAGTGCCGAGCACACTGCCAACCTTAAAAGGCACTCAGCATTATTCTTAAAAATAAATAAATAATAATTTCAGATTTCGTTCATCCCGGGCACTAAACCATCTAACTTCTGGGCATAGACAGCTATATAATAAACAGCAATAATACCCCTCCTTTGTTCACATAATTTTTTTTATATGTGAACAATATTACAGAAAGGATAACAGCATTCAAAAAGTAACTAACTATTGTTGCTCGATCTGTAGCTAAACTAACTTGAATCCTTTGGGTATAAAATTTGCATTAAAAACCCTGAAAACACTACTGAATATAAATATAAGCAGCTATTGTCTTCTGACAGAAACATCCTGTAATATAAGAAATTATAGACACAGATTTAAAAACTTTTTTTTTTTTTTTTTTTTTTCCGGATTGGAACAAGCTTGAAATAACTTTCTGGGCATCCTGCCAAAACCTTGGAACAAAACAGATAAGAAAAAAAACTGTTAATTACATTGCAATATACTGTAATTTGGGACATCTTAAAAATGCAGCTCCTCACACGGCCTGATTATAGAATAAAATGTGACACACAAAAGAAACAAAAATAATACAACAAAAATGATAAAGACATGGCAATGCAAAACTGTTTGATCCTGCCTGCAAACTATATTAATAAAAATGTCCCTTTCTTTTATTATCATATCCTAAACTACAGTTAAACCTAATTTGTAGCTACAGAGCTTCGGTTAACTTTCGTGTCTGAAATGTATCTCCGCACATTTTTTACAACTGGAGAAGGGGGGCTGTCTGGGCTGCTATTCTGATTCTCTCTCTCCCTCTCTCTCTTGACATGGAAATAGAGAAGTTGGAAAAGGATGTCTTTCTGGTTTTAAGAAATCATCGTCTGGCCAGAACGAATAAATCCTCAAAATATACCAGTGACCGGGCTGAATTATAATTTTTTTTTTCTTTTTCTCACATTTGCCCATTCTTTGTCCTTCTCTCAATAACCAGTCAATCTCTCCCTTTCCCATTATTGATTAGTTTGTGTTATAGTGGGGGTGTTTCTCACCTTTAAAATTTAAACTTAACATGAGCAATTAATTATGTTCTTATTTCAGAAACACTTGCAAGTACCTAGATAATAATTGTATATATACAATAAACCGACATTCATATTATTCAATGCACATAAAACTTTCACATAGTTAGGATTCACTCAGATTATACAAGCACACAGGGATTACTCAATCAACCTTTTTACCATATTTATAAAATTTAATAAAACATTCTGGGGAAAAACTAATTTTCCTACCTTGAATTTACACACAAAACATATTTTCCACTAAGATTTACAATACTTGAGATTCTCAATACCGGCGGGAAAGACCCGTCTGAATTTAGACAAAAATATTCTACTAAAAAAATTCTCTGGTTCCCTTCTTAGGGGCTGGTTTGCAATTACTGGCAAAATATCTTGTCTCTTTACAATTATAGCACTTCCTGTCCTTTCTTTTCCTTTGCTTTCTTAGCTTCCCTGCTCTTTTTTTTTTTTTTCTCTACCACAGTAGCAATGTCTGACAATCTTTTATGCTTCCAACCAATACACTTCCTCTACTCTCGACCCAATTTCTGCATGTAAACCTTTAAAAAAAAAAACTGCCACTATTAATGGTCTTGTGCTCATCTCTACTTCCTCAATTCTTCCATATTCCTATATTATCTCCAATAATCAATCGGCAAATATACTTGCTGTTTTCTCTTTATTCACTTACGTTATGTTAAATATAAATACAGCAGTTATAACACATTTTTTTTTTTTTTCCTATTTTTTTATTTTTTTTTTAGCGTTGTTTGACAGACCTGCATATGCCTGTGCCACAGTGTCAGTATCTGATTCTGATAAATCCTGTGACTTTTCCCTGTCCCATGAACGGTCCCCGACAGGGGTTCATTCCTGCCTAGAGTCTGTCTCTTCCCCATCAATACCGATCTGCCTGGCAGGCAAATCAATAGGGAGTGGTCTAGGGAGCCTATTGCTTCGGGTTCCCCATGAAGCCATAAGAACTTCTTTATCGGAGACTGCCTCAGAGCCTGTGACCTAGGAAAGGTTAAGGGCTCAGGGTTTTTTTTTTTTTTGAACAGGGAAACTGGGGTAAATTGGGGCTACCTATGGAAATTGTAATTGTCCCGATGCCATAGGGGCAGGGGGCAAATATGCATTTTGAGAGTTATATAAAAAAATATTCAGTTGGCAGCACTTAAAAGATGTAATTTTGACACAGGCTGCAGCACATTCCTTATCTGTTTTAACACATTTCTTGTTGTTATTGTTAGTCTTATACTTTATTTTTTTTGTCAGGCTCACTTCCAGACAATATTTTACTTTATTACCCATAATTAGCTTATAATGAAAACTTATCTTAATGCAATATAACCTTATCTAAATATACTGATATAGGGTCCCAAAAGACAGTCCAGTATACAGACAGAACTTTATAATTTAACCCCTTGTTTTACAGCGGGGACTTAAATATCTGCTTAGTAGACAGGATTCTATACCTGCTACTTGCCCATTATACAGACAGGACATCCCTATAATTTACACAGTACAATTCTCTTATACTTTAAAGATATGTCTTATATACTTAAAATACATGCACATGCACAACAATAATATATATCACAACAGTTTTTTTTTTTTTTTTATATATATACTTTTCCACAGTCGCTGTAAGAGTATTTCCTGATATTCACAGATATCTCTCAGCAGGGACTCACCCTGTCACTATACTCAGCCAGGATTCACTCTTTATATCCTTGACGCAGCCAGGATTCACTCTTTATATCCTTGGCTCATATGAGTCCGTAACTCATATGTGGTTTTAACTATTAACCATACAGTCTATTTCGTCCAGAACGGAGGTAATCTATAATAGGGTTCTAAATAAGGGACACCGGGAGGATAATATACAGATAAAAATGATATCTTGTACTTACCCAACCGTTGACGCCTTATCCCCGCTTTCTGACACCAAATGTAAATAAATATCCTCTACTGCATACGTAGGGACCGTCTCCGTACTCGGATCACACCTCCGGAGGCCTTTCCCACTGTTACAGCCCTGGAAAAGTACGAGCAGCTCGGAGGAGAAATAATTGAGTCTGACACCAGTGTGCGTCAAAATTCTCTCCTGTTTATTAGGCGATTTCAGTCAGATTATATAGCCAAGTGAAAACAAAGGTGATTATATGCCAATTTCTATTTCCCTTATTTTGTGCTTATGTTAGACATAACAAGATATTAAATCATTTATTTGGAAACTCCCGTACATCACATGATTCAAGATTAAATTGCTGAGACCGTACATAAGTTCCCGTTTGTGCCTTATTTGGTCAATACTTCCTATTTCAGTTCAGAAGTTCAGCCAACATTACATTCATAAAAAAAGGGTAGTTGGAAAAAGGTTAGTTAATTCATGTGACAAAAGCAGAATGGCAGTGTTAGCATAAAATGGTTATACAGTAGACAAAATGGAGTTACCCCTGAAATATATATATTATCAATGCCCATGTGTATTAGAAGACTGGAAGGTGTCTGGTGGCTGGACCGACGACTTATCTACATTACCAATAGTGCACACGACGACAGAGGTAGATGGGGAAGGATGCCTGCACTGCTGCCTGATCGGTTGTGATTGCCCTGCCGGTGAATTGACCCAAGGGCCCAAGTATTCCGACTGCGAGATTGTAAGGATGTGCTCACCACAAATGAGACGGGACCGAGGTGCTGAGGTGGGAAAGGTTAGAACGCCACCCACAGCCACGTGGGCACGTCTTGAGAGTAGATTGGTCTGGGGTTCCGGATCGGGGTAGGAGAGGTGCGGTTGGTAGTAAGGCCGTTTGCCAAGTTCGGGGTTGGAGAGAGGGACGTTGTCGTTTACCATAAGCCAGGATCGGGATGCCAGAGGTTCGGAGAGTCGTGTAGCCGTATGCCGAGTTCAGGTTGCCAGAGGTACAGGAAGACGTAGCGGAAGCCGGTTCGGTTCACGAGGAAGTCTGCAAAGAGAACTAGGGAGGCAGAGAATGGTGAGAACAACTGGTTCTATGCTCAGCCAACGAGTCAGTGATTCTGCCAGGTATATATAGGAGAGAGGGTCCAATAGCAGTGCAGCAAGGTGGGGGTGTGTGGAAGGGCCAGGCTACCGCAGGGATAGGTCCAGAATGAGTCCCATGGGAGGAGCCATAAAGCCCAGTAGTCTGAGTGCATTTGATTGCAGCAATGTTTTGATGTGCTGTACCTTTAAGGGGTTGGAGCGACGCCGTGTGGCCATGTCTCCGTATAGCGGGGTTTGCGTGCGCGTGACCGGGTGAAGCCGCCAGCCCGAGATTAGAAGTGCAGTCCTGGCGTGCGCGCGCGCGCCCACGTGAAGCAGTGACCGGCGCTCCGGTGAGGGAATGAGTGTGTGCTGCGGGGATCTCCGTCGGAGCTGTAGGTGAGTGAGGAGCACGCCGAGGGCGGCGTGACTCCCAAACCCTCACAGTACCCCCCCCTTCAGGGGCGACCTCCGGGCGTCCATGACATGGCTTGGAGGGATGCTTGCGATGGAAAGCCTGGACGAGGCGAGGCGTGTGGAGATCCCGGTGGGTAATCCAGGAACGCTCCTCAGGTCCAAAGCCCTTCCAGTGAACCAAATATTGTAACCCTCCTCTGGAGATCCTAGAATCCAGGATAAACTGAACCTCGTACTCCTGTTGACCTTGGACCAGAAGAGGAAGTGGAGATGCCGTGGACTTAGAAAAGCGAGAACTCCGGAATGCAGGTTTAAGTAAGGAAACATGAAAGACTGAAGGAATCTTCAACGAAGGTGGAAGACGCAAACGATAAGCCACAGGATTAATCCTCTTGACCACAGGAAAGGGACCGAGAAACTTAGGTGCTAACTTCATGGTAGGAACCTTTAAACGGATGTTCCTGGAGGAAAGCCAAACACTGTCTCCTGGGACAAATTCCGGAACCGGGCGTCGAAGACGATCTGCCTGAAGTTTCTGTCTCCCAGTAGCCACTCTTAAGTTCTCCTGAGTCCTTGTCCATAAGTCCTTTAAGCGGGGGATGCGTTTATCAACTGCTGGTACTCCTGAGGGTATAGGAGAGAAGGGTAGGCGGGAAGGGTGAAAGCCACAATTTATGAAGAAGGGCGATTCTTGAGTGGAGTCATTGCGAAGGGAGTTAAGAGCAAACTCAGCCCAAGGAAGTAGATCCACCCAATCATCCTGAGTCTCGGCTATGAAACACCGAAGGTATTGTTCCAGGTTTTGGTTGGCCCTCTCCGTCTGCCCATTGGTCTGTGGGTGGTAACCCGAGGAAAAATGAAGTGAAATACCCATCCTCCGAGAAAAGGCTCTCCAAAATCTTGACACAAACTGGGACCCACGATCAGAGACGATGGTTGCAGGTACTCCGTGAAGACGAAAAATCTCCTGGATAAAAATGTCCGCAAGCCTGGAGGAATTTGGAAGACCCCTCAAGGGCACCAGGTGAGTTTGTTTGGAAAAACGATCAATTACCACAAGGATGGTATTCTTTCCTTTGGAGTCTGGGAGCTCCACAATGAAATCCATAGAAATATGGTTCCAAGGACGGTCTGGAATGGGTAAGGGAAGAAGAAGGCCTGCAGGTCTAACCCGGGGTACTTTATTGCGAGCACAGGTGCCACATGCTTTGACGAACTCCTCCACATCCTTAGCCCTCTCAGGCCACCAGAAGGTACGTTGAACCAGGTCGTTGGTTTTCCGTATCCCTGGATGTCCTGCAGACTTAGAGGAATGGCACCACTCGAGAACCCTTTTGCGGTGTTGAGGTGCCGTGTAGAGTCTTCCCTCCGGAACCTTGAGCCCCATAGGAATCTGTGATTGCTCAGATTGAATCTTGCCCATAATATCAAACGAGTTGGCGGACAGGATACATCTAGAGGGAATAATTGTCTCTAGCTGCTCTTCAGACTTGTCTTCAGCAAGGAATTGTCGAGACAGAGCATCCGCCTTTAGATTCTTGGAGCCAGGGATGAAGGAGATGAGAAAATTAAATCGAGAAAAAAATAATGCCCAGCGGGCTTGTCGAGAGTTCAAACGACGTGCCCCTTCTAAGTAGAGAAGGTTCTTATGATCTGTAAGAATGGTTATGGGTGTCTCAGTACCTTCTAAGAAGTGTCTCCACTCTTCTAGTGCCAACTTGATCGCCAAAAGCTCCCGGTTCCCGACATCATAATTCCGTTCTGCGGCCGAAAATTTCTTCGAAAAGAAGGCACATTGATGCAGTTTGGCTAAAGGAGATGTCCTCTGTGACAAGACGGCCCCAGCCCCGATGTCCGAGGCATCTACCTCCAAGGTAAATGGAAGTTTAGGATCCGGGTGGTTGAGGATGGGAGCAGACACAAAAGCCTTTTTTAGCAGATCAAATGCCCGTATGGCGGTTTCAGACCATGATGAAGGATCTACACCTTTCTTAGTGAGAGCCGTTATGGGAGATACTGTAGAGGAAAAATTGCGGATGAAACGTCGGTAATAGTTTGCAAAACCCAGAAAGCGTTGCACGGCTTTGAGAGTGGTAGGACGAGGCCAGTCCAAAATAGCCTTAAGTTTCTCTGGATCCATGTTGAAACCGGAGTCAGAGATAACGTATCCCAAAAACGCCACCGATTTGAGGTGGAACTGACATTTCTCCAATTTCGCAAAGAGATGGTTCTCCCGAAGGCGTAACAGCACTTGTTGAACATGGTTGATGTGTTCTTGAACGGATTTAGAAAAGATGAGGATGTCATCTAAGAAAAGACTGCGCTCAAAAAACTTGAGGATGATAAATCAATAACCATCAAACAAGCAGATAAAGGGGGGGGCGTAGTGATCATGGATACTACCAACTATAAAAAAGAAGCAGACAGGATCCTCTCAGATGCTATTACATATGAGAGTCTAAGAATAAATCCCCATAAGAATTTCTGTACAGAATATTCAAAACACCTAGACAAGGGTAAAGAAATAGGGGTAATAAACACCAAGGAATATGAAAACTTGAATGTCAAATTCCCCGTGATGCCGATTTTCTATTTCCTTCCCAAAATACACAAAAGTCTGATAGACCCACCAGGAAGACCGATCATTTCGGGTATAGGCTCTCTCACCTCACGACTGTCAGAATACATAGACATTTCCCTACAACCTTACGTCGTGGGGATGAAATCATACCTCAGAGACACCACACAAACTATCAATCTGATAGAACAAACAGCATGGAGCCCAGATTTTATACTATGCACGTGATGTAACATCACTATACACATCCATTAACCACGAGGATGGTATTTCAGCCATTGATAGGACATTAAGCAATGACCCAAACGTTCTTATAGAACAGAAATCTTTTATTCTAGAGAGTATTAACTTTATTTTAAAACATAACCTTTTTAACTTTGATGGAAAGTACTACCTACAAAAATGCGGAACCGCAATGGGCACGAAATTTGCACCAAGCTACGCCAATCTTTTTATGGACGCCTGGGAACAGGACAAAATCTGGTCAACACATGAATTTAGCGCAGATCTGGCGCTTTGGTGGAGATATATAGATGATATCTTCTTCATCTGGAAAGGTAGCGATGAGGATCTAAAACGGTTCTTAGAATATATCAATGACAACGAAATCAATCTAAAATTCACGGCCTGCACAAACCCCATCTCTGTAGATTTTTTAGATCTAACCATCTATGTCGAGAACAGTTCTCTCAAAACCAAAACATTTTTCAAGAAAGTAGACTGCAACAACTACCTACTGAGAACAAGCTGCCACCACAAAAAATGGCTATCTAACATACCACCAGGCCAATACCGCCGTATCAGGCGGAATTGCAGCGACGGTAACACTTTTAAAGAACCAGCAGACATTTTAAAAAATCGGTTTATTAACAAAGGATTCAACAAAAACTCACTAGATGAATCCATTAAGAAGACAGGTCTCCTACAACGACGATATATCCTAAAAACAACACAAAAACAACCGACAGAAAATTTTAACGTCGCATTTTTAACTCAATACAGCCAGGATTCAGGCAAAATACAACAAATTCTTAATAAACACTGGCACCTTCTACAAGGAGATGACACACTTAGAAACTACCTCCCAGAAAGACCCAAGGTCATCTTTAAAAAAGCAGATAATATAAAGAATAAATTAGCACCCAGCCTATTTAGAACTGATAACTCCAAAAGGGACGAGAATTGGCTATCAACAGCCAAAGGTTTTTATAAGTGCAGTACTTGCAAAGCTTGCAAACAAGGGTCAAACGACAAAATAGACTTTTCATCACATGTAACAGGCGAACAATTTAAAACAAAGCACTTTATCAATTGCAAGAGTGACTATGTGGTCTATTTACTAATCTGCCCCTGTGGACTACAGTATGTCGGCCGCACCAGCCGACCACTGAGGGTTCGTATATTGGAACATATTGGTAACATCCGACGACAGGTTATGACCCACAGCGTGTCAAAACATTTTTCACTACAGCATCAGGGGGACCCCTCAGGCCTGACATATAGAGCCATAGAACAGATTCCTCCCCTTTGGAGAGGGGGAGATAGACTTACAAAACTAGCAAGAAAGGAGACACTATGGATTTATAAACTAAAGACGCTAGCACCCCAAGGACTTAACATTGACATCGACATTGGGGCTTTTCTTGAATGAAACATGTATATTTTACACACTAATCACGTTTCTCTTCTTCTCTCCCTTCTTCTCTTCTTTCTCTCAATCCCCTTCCCGAATTTGGAACCAGTAACTTCGCAATTGGATGATTCACTTTCATTCGCTTAACCGTACACAATTATATTATTTTGTAATCTCTATGTTTACGTTCTCTATGTTCACATATGCACCAACGAGTATATGAAATCTATCTGCCTCTGCGTAGCACAGTTAACTTATCACACTGCTTTTGAGTGAGGGCCAATATGATCGTGGGGACAAATCCCCAATGAAATACTAGAAACACACACTAAGAATTCAAGTACCCCACATTTCTCAATTATTGAGATACTTTTTAATACTTTTTAACATTTCACCTAAGCCTGGGTAACACACCAATACTCTTTACCCACATTTGTTATTCTCATTGCAGAATTCTGTACTCTCTCTGATCGCATACACTGGCGACACACTTTATTCGAGCTCGGCTAGTCCCACGAATTCGGGTATACCCGGGTGTATTGAGGTTTGTGACTGTTTTCTGCCCGAGTGCATTGAGGTATTTTCCAGGCAGGGATTGAAGCATTTTATTCCCGCTGGCTGCAATACTGCACAGTATATATATATATACTGCATTACAATTCATGAATTTATGCCATCTGGTAGACACGCGAAGCATTGCAGCCTATTAAATCCTAATCATTATCATTTAACAGATCAGCCGCCCGTCAGCCAGGCATGAACCCAGGCTGGGAAGGCAAACGCAACGGGGCTTGTCAGAGGTGAGGAGTGGCGCATTCCAGGTATCTGCCAGGTACATACTGGGTATTTGCTCGAATAAAGTGTGTCGGTGCAGTATGTGCAAACAAGTACATGAGGTCCATCTGCCTCTGTATAGCACAGCCAACTTATCACTCTGCTTTTAAGTAAGGCCTAATATGATCATGGGGTCAAATCCCCAATGAACCATACTGAAAATACATCCAAGTTCCATACATCATTAAATTACTGATCACTATGTTTGAATTACTGAACTATCACATTTGTAGGAATAATTCTACTCCAATTCTATTCCGGCCACCATTGACATTCCCCAAACTAACCACAAGGGGGAGTCAAGAAACACACAGGGGTACTTTTTAACATATATCACCTAAACCTGGATAATACACCATATATATATATATTTTTCAGGACAGATAGTCTAAACATATAAGCGATACCATATGGTAGCCCCAATTACACATATATTCATCTATACAATATTTTTATTTACAACACATTTTTATATTCCTATTTTATTATTTTATATTTTTTTATATATCACTTAAAATCCATCCATCTGAGCATGAGCTCTTTTGCATTTAGTTTAAATGTCACACATCACAGAAGTTCTAAGTGCAAGGGCCACTTTAGGTATGAAATTAATTTGCTGAAGGAATTACTTAGAGGTTTACTTCACAATGTATTGTGCTGCACCTGCTACCAATTTTAAGAGATTTGTTTAAAGATGTCTGTAGATTACTAATTGCCTACACCTCGAGCGAGGGAAGGTCTCATAGAACTGATAGAGATCATGTGTGCATAATTATCTACTGTGTATAACATTGTCACTACTTGTAACATATTTATGTATGTATTTAGAGTTTAGCATTATTGGTCTTTCATATTATTGGGCATTAGTCCAACACCCAACACTCAATAAAGGTCGTTTTTACATTTTATTATTTAATTGTACCAATACCAATTGATGACCAATCCAATCATCAATTAGGTATTTGCCTATAAAGAGGGAAGACACAGGGCATCCGGCAGGAACCTGACGAAGCATTATTGCGAAACTAGTTGTTCCCTGCCGGAGCCCATTGATTGAAGGACCCAGCCAGCCTGCTGACATCCGGTAAGACCTCCTCTTCCGGTCCCGCCGTCGGACGCGACCGCGGGAGCTGTACTGGTGAGAGGAATATCACCGGACGATCAGGCTGATGCTGGGCTGTTTTAAAGCTGTACTGTGAGTGTTATTTTGACTTTGTTTTCTGTACCTAATAAATTCTATTTTGCTCACTCACCGAGTTCGGCCCTTTTCTTCCTATTTGGGCCCCCGGGAGAGAAGCAACTCACGTACTGCCTCCACCAGGAGGGTGAGAAAGCTATTGTTTTTAGCAGCATTCCGTGAAGGAAAGACTGCACATTAAACTCTGCTAACCAGCCCCATTATCCCCTTTTTACCTCAGACCAACAACAGGCTATGTAAACACACCCTGTTAGTCATCCACATATAGCACATATTCTGCTTCTGTTCATAAAAAACCACACAATTCCATTTAAATTTTATTTAAGGATTTTATTTAAGGATTTTATAATCTATTTTTAAGCTATTTTAGAAATATATTTTTTCATATATTTATATATTTTTACTTTTAATTACCAAGGTTCTTTAATTCCAAAGAGTTTTAAGCTATTTTAAAAATATATTTTTCATACATTTTTAATTCCAAAGTTCTTTTGGCTGTATTGTACCGTTCGATTACTAAAACACTAATACCGTGTTCCATATCTTCCTATCCTCTTATCTCTACGTTTGAGCAAAATCCCGTGCGCTGACCAACCCTCCACCTCCACTGCAACTACAAGAAGATTCCGGGCTTTATCTTCTCTACTGGTCCAGCTGCAGAAAACAACAAGGGCAAGTATACACTACCCTTTCTTTGGTTACACACTACCACACAGGCAACATCACAAGCCTATACAAATAGGGAGCGCCCCAACCTCTTTTCTTTTTCTTTTCTTTTTGTAACCTGTATATTACCAGGAAGAATGATTTATAATAAATCTGTCAAAATTAGTTGCATAGTTCTAGGTCTGATTGAAGCTCTTATTAACCTGTATAATACCAGGAAAAACACTCTGTATTAGATTTGTCGCAATCAAACTGCACGCAAGTTCCCATGAATGTGGAAGGTGAGATGGAGTGTGCTTTTAACCAATTAAAAGTGGGAGGGGGTGAGCTTCAAACGTGGGAAGGAGGAGCCACCTCCAAATCAGCTAGGAACAGCTGAACAGAATTGCAAAACACACAGAACCCCTACAAGGTCATATTGAACCCCCAAAATGTGTGTGTATAATAATAATAATAATAGCATGTTCTTGTATAGCGCTGCTAATTGTACACAGCGCTTTACAGAGACATTTTGCAGGCACAGGTCCCTGCCCCGTAGAACTTACAATCTATGTTTTTGGTGCTAGAGGCAAAGGGAGATAAAGTGTCTTTCCCAAGGTCACAAGGAGCCGACACCAGGAATTGAACTAGTCTCCCCTGCAGTCTCACTGTCAGTCAGTGGCCACTCACTGAGCCACTCCTTCTCCTAGAGGAGTGCTACTTAGCATGGCAATATATATTTAAAACCAGAGACAGAACATGAAACACAGAGCTCAGTGTTACATCCAATGACACAAATACACAGTATAGTGCCTATATATATATATATTGTGGCAGGACGGCCTCGCGGCTTGACACGATGGGAAACTTTAAACACTAGTGGTTTATTAGCCACAACCAAAATAAGTACTGGTGCACTGTCCCTTTAAGAAACTACTTTCTTGCAAATTAAAGCCTAGTCCCGTTAGGGACACTAACTCACTTCTTGAGCCCTTACTAACAAGACAGCCAGCTAATCTGGTCATGCCCAAAACATATGCAACACAAAGTATAACCAATAAGTGTAATAATAAAGTCTTATCTGTTGCAGCTCCAAACAGCAAACAGGAACACGGTTCCGGGGAGCAGGCTGTGTCCAGCCTCGCAGCAATGTTTATATTTATCCTGGGTTGGGGTCCAAGCTGGTCCCAGCAGCAAAGCTCCTCGCAGGACTGGGGACTAGAGCAGCAGCAGCTGCTACGGCTTCCAAGCCGGGAGAGTTCTCTCCACCTTCCTGTGGAAAAACAAGCTCACCTTGTGTGAGCAACTTCCTGCTTTTTAAAGCACTTGTTTCACTGATAGTTCAGCCCTTGTTTAATTAGGCTGCAGCTGTGCTTTCTCTGTCTGAGGAGATTAACACTCAGTGATCTGGCTGCAGCATCTCTCCATTCACTGTCACAGCCTACTGAGTCAGTGACTCTGTCACATATCCCTCTCCCCAGCGAAATATTGTCCTGTGGAGCGGCCCGTGCACCATTCCCGTGCACCAGCATCTTTGTCGCCAATGTCTGACGTCGGCCCTTCCCTCCCCCCTTTTTTTTTCTTGCCTTCCAATTTAGGCATTTTCTTTTTGGGGTAATTACCAGGCCATCTGGGCCTGAGGACTGGTACCTCACTATCTCCTTTAATTCAGATGCAAGACTGAAATCTTGTAAAACTATGGAGTCCTCCAAGGCTTGTTTGGCTTCGTTAAGCTGCACTCTTAAATCTGCAATCTTTAACTGTAATTTCCTTGATTTCGCGGCATCCGCTGGTATATCCACGCTAACAATTGGCTCTCGCAGCTCAGAGACTATTTCTGCCACAATCTGAATTCTCCGGTCATCATCTTTAACAATACGGAGCAATAATTCCACTAGACACGTTATAAGGGAAGTTGGTGTATTAGGTATTACAAGCATCTCTTGTAGGACAGCAAGAAGGCGTTTCCTGCCTCCTTCTTCACTGGTATCTAGACAGCCGACTATAAGAATCAGCTGCTGACCTATAAATTCTTTAATCAGCATGTCTTCAATTTGTGTCATATCCGCTTTTTGTTCTTCTGTGAGAACAGCAGGGTTTTGAAGATAACTTAAGAGATAGTCTGCATAGACAGCGGGCTCTGGTAAAACATGTTCCAGTGCAGCCTCCCCTTCATCATCCTTTGACTTTATTTCTACCGCCACCTTTTCCTTGGACTGCTTCAGTGACCCAAACGTCTGTCTTGGGCTTGTAAGCTTTTCCTCCAGCTTCATCTGAGAAACCTCCTGCTGGGCAGCAGTAGAGTCCAACGTAGCATCCCGCTCAGACTTTAGAGACTCGAGCTCCTTGCCTAGGTCACACTTTGGTTTCTCCGCCATCCTGCGGCCAGCCCGCTCAGACTCCAGGTCCTTCCTCAGGTCTTGAAGCAGTCCTTCTGCCTTTCTTCTTTCACTCAGTACGGCTGCTAGTTCATCTTCGTTAGAATTGAGTCGCGATTCTACGTCTCCTAGCAGACTCAGAGCAAGGCTTAAATCTGTCTCTCTTTCTTTATTCTGGACCTGCAGCTGCTGGTGCTCCTCCCGGACCTTGTCTAGCTCCAGCTGTAGCCGGGCCCCCTCATTGGTCGTGTAGTCCAGCCGCTTGTGGATATCAGCCATCTCAGTTTCATGGTGCAACATCAGGCAGGCCACCTGACGGACGGACACCTCCTCCGTCTTGGCGCGCTGCATCTCGTGCTCAGCCATCTGTGTTTGCAGCTCTTCAATCTGATGCTGCCAGTCCCCTCTCAGGGCCTTCACCTCTTCCCGGTGCTTACTCTGGGTTTGCATCAACGCCTCCTCCATCTTTTTGAGCTCTGCAGTTCTTGTCGCCAGTATCGCTGTTGCTTCTGTCTTCCAGGCTTCTTTCTCCTTGGCATACTGACTCATGGAGATGGAGTTGCCTCTCTGCTTCTCCAGCTCTTGCTCCAGTCTTTGGACCTTCTCATGTTCCCTCTCACACAGAGTCACCTGGCTTCTAAGCTCCGCCTCCAGCGATGCTCTTGTGGCGCTCAACATGATCTTCAGCTGCTCCAGGGCGAGGCATTCTTTTTCCAGCATTTCTCTGCATTCTACAGAGCAGCCTGTACTTCATTTTTTTCTTTCGCCAATTGCGTCTTCACTTTCTGCGCTTGGTGAAGCTTCTCAGTCCCATCACTGACCTGACCAGTCAGGTTTAAAACCTCTTCCTTCAGGTTTATATTCTCCATTTTCACAGTCTCTATATCCCTTAGGACCGTTTCTTTGGCTTTCTTCAAAGTACCCAGCTCTGCCCCTAGCGATGCTCTTGTGGCGTACAGCGTGGCCCTCAGTTCCTCATGCTGTTCTGTGGGGACATACTGGGTACTCAGCCGTTCCTGTAGCACTCGCTGCTTCTCCTTGGCTGCTTGCAGACTTGCATGTAGCTCTTGCAGCTGGCTCTGCCATAAGTGCGTTGCCTGTGTGTGCTGCTGCAGGGAGACACGTTGCATCCTCTCTGCATTCTGCAGTGCTTCCTGCACCTCTAGCTTTTCCTGGATCAATTGCTTCTCCACTTTTCCTGCTTGGTGGAGCTTCTTATCACCTTTACTGATTTGATCAGTCAAGTCTGAATTTTTCTGCGTCAGACTTACATTCTCCTTCCTTACAGTCTCTAAATCCCTCATGGCATTCTCATGGGTTTCCTTCAACATACCCAGCTCTGTGTTTAGACTGTGGCCCTCCTGGCGTGAGAGCTCCAGCTCTGTTTTGAGCGTGCTAGCTTCTTGGTGAGAAACTTCTAACTCTTTGATGAAGTTTTGCACATCTCTCTGCGACATCTGATAGCATAGTCTCCAGTCAGGACATGTTCTCTCTGATTCCATGTTAGCAATTGCGGTATTGGCTTTATTCAAGCTTGTCGTCAGCTCCTCCAACTCACTCCGCAAGAGTTGCTCTGTTTTCTTTAAAGCCGCATACTCTTGTATAGCTGGGAGTATACACCTCTGTACCTCTGCATTAGCTTCTCGCTCCCTATTCAATTGTTTCTGCAAGACATCATAATCACGCTGGGCAGTTTGGAGTGCAGAAATTAAGACCTCTTTTCCCTGGATCAAGGATTCAGCTTTCCTTTGCTCCTCCTTTTCCTTTGCCACCGTTCCTGTGACAATTCTGCCGGTCACTCCGGTCTGCAGCACATCTCGGCGCCTTTCTGACGCATGTCCTGACAGCGCAGGTTCAAGTAGCTTGGTCACTTCCCCTGTGATTTGAGGAACAGTTTTCTTTTTCTTCTTTCTTTTTGCTTTATTAGCTTCAGAGATATCAGTGGTCCTGGGCACACGCTCACTGATATCAGCTTCCACATCTTGCTTACACTCATAGGGCGTTGCTTGCTTTTGCAGCTGTTTGTCTTTGAAAATTTTGGGGCACACATCTTCCATGTGACCTACTTTATGACAGGCCCAGCATACTAAATTCATCTGTGGGTACGGCTCTCCTTCAGGGGCCACATACGAGTCGTCATCATCATCGTATGGCCTGAAGGGACACTGTTTTGTATGGTTATGTACATTGCAAAACTGACACTTGACGGCGGCCATTTTAAAACCCCGTTTTTTGTTTTTTTCACACCCGACGAGGCAGACTTTGCACAACACACGTAAGTTGTTCTTGCTTTACAATATTTGAACCTTCTGGGTTCTTCTTAGGGCAACTTCTTTGCAAAAATTCATTTTCACTTTCTTTTTTTACCAGACAGGGCAAATTTTACATACAGCACTTGCTAGCTGCAAATTCACTCGCTTCAGCAAAAGGCATTAGCTTTACACAGCAATCCTTTCATACCCGACGGGGCAAAATTTACACTCAGCGCTTGCTAGCTGTAACTTCCATGCTTCAGGAAAAATCATTTTTTTTTTCCGCTTGAGTTCAGTGTCTCAACACATCTTCATCTACTGACCCCCAGAGGTGTAGCATCCCACTTCTGACACCATCTGTGGCAGGACGGCCTCGCGGCGGGGTCAGTAAGACGCTTGACACGATGGGAAACTTTAAACACTAGTGGTTTATTAGCCACAACCAAAATAAGTACGGGTGCACTGTCCCTTTAAGAAACTACTTTCTTGCAAATTAAAGCCTAGTCCCGTTAGGGACACTAACTCACTTCTTGAGCCCTTACTAACAAGACAGCCAGCTAATCTGGTCATGCCCAAAACATATGCAACACAAAGTATAACCAATAAGTGTAATAATAAAGTCTTATCTGTTGCAGCTCCAAACAGCAAACAGGAACACGGTTCCGGGGAGCAGGCTGTGTCCAGCCTCACAGCAATGTTTATATTTATCCTGGGTTGGGGTCCCAGCTGGTCCCAGCGGCAAAGCTCCTCGCAGGACTGGGGACCAGAGCAGCAGCAGCTGCTACGGCTTCCAAGCCGGGAGAGTTCCCTCCACATTCCTGTGGAAAAACAAGCTCACCTTGTGTGAGCAACTTCCTGCTTTTTAAAGCACTTGTTTCACTGATAGTTCAGCCCCTGTTTAATTAGACTGCAGCTGTGCTTTCTCTGTCTGAGGAGATTAACACTCAGTGATCTGGCTGCAGCATCTCTCCATTCACTGTCACAGCCTACTGAGTCAGTGACTCTGTCACAATATATATATATATAGGCACTATACTGTGTATTTGTATATATATATATATATATATATATATATATATATATATATATATATATATATATATATACTAATATTGACAGAACAGATATATTGACAGATATATATGTGTATATATATATATATATATATATATATATATATATATATACTAATTTTGACAGATTTATTATAAATCATTCTTCCTGGTAATGTGCAGGTTATTAAAAATTTATATTAGTGTTAGGAGCCTTGAGACGTGGTCTGCCTTGGAGGGGCTCAAGGGCTTACAACACTTTGGCCAAAGAGTTAAACTAAAAGAGCATTTTATTAAAAAAAAATAAATATATATATATATATATATATATATATATATATATATATATATATACAGTGTTCGACAATCCTATACATTTACTCGCCCGGGGCGGGTGGATTTAACCCCCAGGCGAGTAAACATTGGCCCAAGCAGCACACGTGTCTTTTTTTTAAATTTCCCCCGTTCGCGCTGAAATTTCCCTGTCCCGCTTAAATAAAAAAAAAAAAAAAATAACTCCCTACCTGACTGCTGTTTGGCGTGCGCTCCCAGGATTTGTGGGCGTGCGGCCAGGCTCTATATGAGCCCGCCCCCAACGAGCGGCCATCCTTTCTGCCCGGACATCAAAAGTAAGTACTCGCCATGCTGCGGCCCCTTTGCTCCTTCCCTGCGATCCCCCTGGTCCCTACATGGCTCCCTACTCCCCACCGCGGCAGCTCTCCTGTCCCCTCCTCCTGTCACCATCCCTGCTCCTGTCCCCTTCCCCTCCTCCTGTCCCCTTCTTCTGCTCCTGTCCCCTTCCCCTCCTCCATTCCCCTGCTCCTGTCCCCTTCCCCTCCTCCTGTCCCCTGCTCCTGTCCCCTTCCCCCTCGATCCACCGATCGCTGCCCCGGGCGGGAGGTCCCCACTGCTGGCAGCCCGGTTGGCGTGCGGGGGGGGGGGGGGACTCGGCCCTCACCACGTGACTCCCACCTACCCTGCCGCCTCCCCGCCAGCTAGCTTCATGCCGCCGCGGGCTGGGGGGAAGAAGCAGTCTGCAAAGCTGCTTGGCCGCGCACTGTGAAGACATGCCGGCGAGGGGAGCAGGGTAGTGGCGGCCACTGCGGGGCTGACTGTCCCCTGGGGATACCTCGCCACGTGCCTCCCACCCACCCTGCCTCCCCAAAGCTTCCAATATGCCCGCGTGAGGTATGGGGGGGGGGGAGGGTGTCGGCCTGCCCCCCCCACGAGCGGGGGTGGGTGGGGGAGGAGCGTGGTGGTGGTGCTGGTCGTGGCCTTTCCTCCCCCCCCGTGTGTGTGTGTGTGTGTGTGTGTGAGCAAGTGTATGGGAGCAAGTGTATGTGTATGGGAGCAAGTGTATGTGTATGGGAGCAAGTGTATGTGTATGGGAGCATGTGTATGTGTATGGGAGCATGTGTATGTGTGTATGTGTATGGGAGCAAGTGTATGTGTATGGGAGCAAGTGTATGTGTATGGGAGCATGTGTATGTGTATGGGAGCATGTGTATGTGTGTATGTGTATGGGAGCATGTGTATGTGTGTATGTGTATGGGAGCAAGTGTATGTGTATGGGAGCATGTGTATGTGTGTATGTGTATGGGAGCAAGTGTATGTGTGTATGTGTATGGGAGCAAGTGTATGTGTGTATGGGAGCAAGTGTATGGGAGCAAGTGTATGGGAGCAAGTGTATGGGAGCAAGTGTATGGGAGCAAGTGTGTATGTGTATGGGAGCAAGTGTATGGGAGCATGTGTATGGGAGCAAGTGTATGTGTGTATGGGAGCATGTGTATGTGTGTGACACCAGAGGTACCCCCCCCAATCAGTCACCACCCCCCCAATCAGTCACCACCCCCCCAATCAGTCACCCCCCCCCCAATCAGTCACCACCCCCCCAGTCAGTCAGTCACCCCCCCAGTCAGTCACCCCCCGTCAGTCACCCCCCCCGACAGTCACCCCCCCCTGTCAGTCACCCCCCCCCCAGTCAGTCACCCCCCCCCCCCAGTCAGTCAGTCACCCTCTCTCTGTGTATCACCCACCCTCTGTGTGTGTCACCCACCGTTTCTCCCCTCTGTGTCTCTCCCCCCACACTCTCTCTTTCCCCCACACCCTCTCTCTCCCCCACACCCTCTCTCTCCCCCACACCCTCTCTCTCCCCCCCACACCCTCTCTCTCCCCCCCACACCCTCTCTCTCCCCCCCACACCCTCTCTCTCTCCCCCACACCCTCTCTCCCTCACACCCTCTCTCCCCCACACCCTCTCTCCCCCACACCCTCTCTCCCCCACACCCTCTCTCTCCCCCCTCTCTCTCCCCCCACTCTCTTTAACTCTCCCCCCACTCTCTCTCTCTCTCTCTCCCCCACTCTCTCTCTCTCCCCCCACTCTCTCTCTCTCCCCCCACTCTCTCTCTCTCCCCCCACTCTCTCTCTCTCCCCCCACTCTCTCTCTCTCTCCCCCCACTCTCTCTCTCTCTCCCCCCACTCTCTCTCTCTCCCCCCACTCTCTCTCTCTCCCCCCACTCTCTCTCTCTCCCCCCACTCTCTCTCGCTCCCCCCCCACTCTCTCTCCCCCCCCCACTCTCTCTCTCTCTCTCTCCTCCCCCACTCTCTCTCTCTCCCCCCCTACTCTCTCTCTCTCTCTCTGCCACCACTCTCTCTCTCTCTGCCACCACTCTCTCTCTCTCTGCCACCACTCTCTCTCTCTCTGCCCCCACTCTCTCTCTCTCCCCCCACTCTCTCTCCCCCCACTCTCTCTCTCTCTTCTCTCTCTCTCCCCCCCCTCTCTCTCTCTCCCCCCACTCTCTCTCTCTCCCCCCCCCACTCTCTCTCTCTCCCCCCCACACTCTCTCTCTCTCCCCCCCACACTCTCTCTCTCTCCCCCCACACTCTCTCTCTCTCCCCCCCACACTCTCTCTCTCTCTCCCCACCACACACTCTCTCTCTCCCCCCCACACACTCTCTCTCTCTCTCCCCCACACACTCTCTCTCTCCCCCCCCCCACTCTCTCTCTCTCTCCCCCCCCCACTCTCTCTCTCCCTCTATCTCTCTAACCCCCCCACACTCTGGATCTCTTATTTACCCTATATATCTTACTTGCCCTATACTACACCGAAATAACCTATACTGCTGTCTTTCAGATCTGACTCAAGCTTCACACGGAAGATATCGGAATCCCCCCTAGCCCAGAAGACAGGTAGGGAACACATCCCCTCCAATGTGTAACATTGTGGGAATGAGGTACCTGGACATTGAGGGACTGCGGATCAGGTAAGATCCCAGGCGGGATTACTGCTTTAGATATTGTGAAGCGGGGACGTCCAGACACTGGTTAAGAGGTTCAGGAAACTAGTCATTCACATCTGGCTTTTATTTCTAGATCTGAAATTTACGCACACACACACGTAACAAGGCCTAATTGTAGTATAATGTAATACAATAAATACATTTATGTCAAAAATGAATGTTGTTCTGACTAGGAATTTATTAAATGTATTTTATTTATATATTTTATTTTAAAGCGGGGTTGGGGGCGGGACTAGGGTTGGGGGCGGGACTAGGGGCGGGGTTGGGGGCGGGATTAGGTGGCGAGTAGATTTTTTGGTTGGGCGAGTAGATTTTTGGGTGATTTGTCGAACACTGTATATATATATATATATATATATATATATATATATCAGTGTTCGACAAACCTATACATTTGCTCGCCCCGGGCGAGTGGATTTAACTCCGGGCGAGTAAATATTGGCCCAAGCAGCACACGTTTGGTACTAGGTGGCGAGTAGATTTTTTTGTGTGGCGAGTAGATTTTTTGGTGATTTGTCAACCACTGTATATATATATATATATATATATATATATATATATATATATATATATATATATATATATATATATATATATATATATTTAGGCACTGTACTTTGTATTTGTCATGCCTGTATGCCCGCAGACCTGGCAAGTACTGAGGAGGGAAAGGTATTACACCACACACCCACAGCAGTGGCAACAAGCCCGGAGTCTGGTATAGCGTTGCTGGGCCTGTAGAAAGAGTGGTTAGCAATACTTGCAATGTCTTTAGGAGTGTGCGTAGGGATAGTCGTGTCCGTGTGCCAATGTCCAAGGGGTCCAGAAAGTAGAGTCATCGGGGTACAAAGCCAGGTCCAAGGGTTCCAGAGAGCAGCGTGGTCGAGAGCGTAGCAAGGTTCAAAGGGGTACAGAGAGCAGAGTCCAGAACAAGAAGGGGTCATAGCCAGGGAAATCCAAAGGTAAACACAGGAGCAGGATACAGCAGGGAGCACAGAGGGAGCACAGCATAGGTCAGCACACAGGGAAACAGGAACTATGCAGAGCGAGGAAGAAGTGGACAGACAGGGATTATAAAGGAAGGTGCACCAAGAAGTGGGAGAAGATAGAGATAGGTCAGGGAGAAGATAAGAGGAGACAGAAGAGGCAGCCAGGGGAGTGACCAGTAGGGATTGGGAGGAGGAGTCAGGCTCGTGACGGAGCAGAGAAGAGGAACGTGTGCGCACGCCCTCTGTTAATTGAGGGTGCGCGCGCACAGGCTGCGAGAGCGAGATGGCCCGCAGGGACCGGGAGGAGGAAGCAGTGGGCGGACAGAGCCCAGAGGAGGAGCGTGTGCGCGCGCCCTGCGTGAGCGGAGGGGGCGCGTGCACCGGCCGTGTCACCAGGCGCTCAGAGTGCAGCATCGCGGGAACCCCGCTGGAGGGGGGCAGAGGAGCGCACAGGACTGCCAGGGATGGAGAGGTATTGGTCGTGGGTGTAGTGGTTATCTGGGAACAGGGAGCATCATTACAGGAGCTCAGGGACCGCGCGGGTGCGCAAGGTCTGCGGGGTATGCACTGAGGAAGTGGGAGAGAGGTAGAAGGAGCGGGACAGGAGTGGGAAAGGGTAGAAGGATTGACAGGAGATGGGACAGAGGGAGAGACAGAAGGGGAAGGAATCCCCTGAATCGTCACAGTATCCCCCCCTTGAGGATCGATCTCTGAGCGATCCAACCAGGGCTTGAGAGGGAACTTCTGGTGGAAGTGAAGGAGTCTTGGGGCATGACTATGGCGTGCTGGGACCCAAGAACGTTCTTCCGGACCGTAACCGTTCCAGTGAACCAGGAATTGTAGACTGTTCTCAGACCAGCGGGAATCAATAATAGATTGGATCTGATATTCTTGTTGACCAAGAGTGGAGACAGGATTGGGTTTCCGTGAGGGGACAGGAAAGTGAGGACTGGGTATGAAGGGTTTGAGAAGGGAGGCGTGAAAGACTGAAGGAATCTTCATGGTAGGAGGCAGTTCGAGGCGGTAAGCCACAGGATTAATCCTCTCCAAAATTTTGAATGGACCTAGAAATCTAGGAGATCATTTTGGTGATGGTGTTTTCAGCCTGATATTTTTTGAGGATAACCACACTTGGTCGCCGGGTTTGAAAGAGGGCCCAGGTTAATGATGACGGTCTGCTTTGGTCTTTTGTTTGGCCACCGCCGATTGTAAGGTCTTGAGGATCCTTTTCCAAGATTCTTGAAGATTGACAACATGAGAGTCAGCCGCAGGAACGCCCAAAGGAGAGGGCGAGAGAGGAAAGCTACTGGGATGGAAACCGAAGTTAATAAAGAATGGGGACTCCTGAGTAGACTTGTTTCTTAGAGAATTTATGGCGAATTTGGCCCATGGCAGAAGATCCACCCAGTTGTCTTGTGAGTCCGATATGAAACATCTTAGATATTGTTCAAGGCTTTGATTCATCCTCTCTGTTTGACCATTGGTTTCAGGATGGTATCCTGAAGAAAACAAAAGAGAGATACCGAGTCTTTGTGAAAAAGCCCGCCAAAACTTCGAGATGAACTGTGATCCACGGTCAGAGACAATAGAAATGGGAACGCCATGTAACCTGAAAATTTCTTTGGCAAAGATATCGGCCAAGGTGGCAAAGTTAGGAAGACCCTTGAGGGGAATAAAGTGTGCCTGTTTAGAGAACGAAAAGGAAAAAAGGGGGAGCAAAGGATTAGATGGACCTATATTAACATTACTAAGATGACTTCATAGCATATCTAGCTGTTTAATAAAGGTGGGGTGACGAAATGACAGTATATGGTAATCCAATACTCACACGGCCCTGTGTGAGCACATATGTGTAAGGGTATCTTGTTCCTGGTATCCACTTCTTAGCCCAAATGTTGTTCAGATGGAAGGGGGGGGTTTAGGAAAAAATAATAATACACTACTTACACGGCCATGTGTAAGCTCAATCCTGGGAGAGAATAATGTGGGGTTGTCTGATGGACCCGTCCGTGGTACTTCCCGTGGCAACGTATAATCAGCTGCTTGCGGGCAAAGTAATTGCTGGCGGTTCCCCTTCCCTCACACGTTCCAATCCTCCCCCCTCCCCGATTCAGGAAACGGGGATGCGTGGGGTAAAATGATAGCAGGGCGTCAGTTACAGTCTTCAATTAAATGAGCGTTTTATTAAACATTTAAACAGAACAAAAGACTCACAGAATAATGTTTAGAGCACCCCGTGGCACTCCGATCAGCGTGGCTGCAGGTCGCCTTCCAGCTGCGCTGTCTTCCGTATCCGGATTCAGAAGTGATGGAAACTTCTGACGCGGCTGTGACTGCAGTCTGCTTCCACTTGCTACTGTTTAGAGAACCTGTCTACTACGACCAGAATGGTGTTCATCCCTTTGGAAATGGGCAATTCAACAATGAAATCCATTGAAATATGTTTCCAGGGTTGTTCCGGAATGGGAAGAGGTAAGGGAGGTCCTGAAGGTTTGTGATGGATTGTCTTACTCTGGGCACATACAGGACAGGCGGTGGTAAAGTCAAGAATGTCTTGGTTCTTTTTAGGCCACCAAAAAGTCAGTTTAATGAGATCTGCTGTCCTTTTGAAGCCTGGATGACCGACTGCTCTGGAAGAATGACCCCAAAGTAAAACTTTATGGTCGAAAGCGTGGAGCTGCGTAAAGGCGGCCTTCTGGTACCCTGAACCTGCTGGGAATGTGAGCTTGAGCCTTGTTGATCTCGTCCAACACATCCAAGTTGTTCGCAGAAAGTATACATTTGGCAGGAAGAATAGGCTCTGTGGTCTTGATAGCATCGGTTTCGGTGGCGAACAGGCGAGAGAGAGAGTCCGCTTTGACATTTTTTGTACCAGGGATATATGAGATGGTGTAGTTAAAGCTGGAAAAGAAGAGTGACCAGCGGGCCTGGCGGGATCCCAACCGACGAGCACCCTCAATATATAACAATTTTGTTGTGGTCAGTAAGAATAGCAACTGGTTCTTTGGACCCCTCCAACAGGTGTCTCCATTCTTGAAGAGCCAGTTTTATGGTCAAAGTTCATGATTACCAACATCATAATTCCTTTCGGCAGATGAAAATTTCCGTGAAAAAAAACCACAAGGGTGAAGTTTCTCTTGGGGAGAAGTCCTCTGGGAAATGACTGCGCCGGCTCCTACGTCCGAGGCATCGACCTCCAAAGTGAAGGGGAGGGAGGTATCTGGATGACGAAGGATGGGTGCATAAACAAAAGCCTTCTTAAGGACCTCAAAAGCATGAATAGCCTCAGGAGACCAGGAAGCAATATCAGCGCCCTTCTTGGTCAAAGCAGTGATGGGAAGCGCAATAGAATAATTTTTTTTATGAATTTCCTGCAATAGTTGGCAAAGCCAAGAAAACGCTGCACAGCCCTGAGTGAATTAGGCAGCGGCCAATCGAGAACAGCTTTCAGTTTCTCTGGATCCATGGAGAAGCCTTGGCTAGAGATGATATAGCCTAGGAAGGCAGTAGAGGACTGATGGAACAAACACTTCTCCATTTTAGCATATACTGCTGCGGCACAGTTTATTCGAGCATTTGCCCATTCTGTGCCGCAGCAGTAGCCTGGCGCGCGCCCGAGTGTGACGGGCGCGCGCCGAAGCAGCGGAAGAGCGCCCTCCGATCGGGGCGCTCTCCCTACCGCTGCCGGGTCCGCCGGGTCCCCCGGAACCCCCTGCCGCTGTCCCGCGATCGCGGGACACCAGGGCTCCCTCGGGGAGCCCCTGGACACGCGTGCAGGGGGCGCACGCTCCCGATGACGCGTGACCGCGTGTCTATGACACGCGGCACGCCGAGGGGCGGCCACTAGCAAGCCGGGAGATTTCCCGGCTTGCGGTACCGACCACACTTCAATAAAGTGTGTCGGTAGTGTAGGTGGTTAGAACGGCGTCTAGAAACCACTAGTTTGGTATGTTGAATGTGTTCCTCCAGATTTTTTGAAAAAATTAGAATGTTGTCTAGGTAGTCTATAACAAATGTTCCCAATACATCGCGGAAGATGTCGTTCATGAACTCTTGAAAAACGGCAGGAGCGTTACATAACCCAAAGGGCATAACAAGATATTCATAATGTCCAGAACGTGTGTTAAATGCAGTCTTCCTCTCGTCCCCCTCCCTTATGCGGATGAGATTGTAGGCACCACTTAAGTCAAGCTTGGAGAAGATAGAGGCCCCCTGGAGACGATCGAACAGTTCTGAGATAAGCGGAAGAGGATAGCGGTTCTTCACCATGATTATATTGAGTCCGGCAGGGGAGGTAGAGTTGCGGAAGAATCCCTTCTCCAAGTTTTCCTGAATATAGGACGTCATGGTCTCAGTCTCTGGGATGGAGAGTGGATAAAACTTCGACTTTGGCAAGACGGTCCCTGGAATGAGATCAATAGGACAATCGTACGGACGATGTGGAGGAAGAATCTCCGCTTGTACCTTGTTGAACACATCCAGGTATTCATGATACACGGTAGGAAGGGTCAATAAATTGGAAGAGATGGAATCCAGGCAGGCCAGCACCGCAACAGGAGACTTTAGGGGAGCGGTATCTGTGAACGAAGGCCATTGGAGAGGCAGAGCACCGGTCCAGTCAATATGCGGATTGTGGAGTTGAAGCCAAGGCAATCCTAAAATAATTTGCACAGTAGGCGATTGAAAAATATCAAAGATGATTACCTCCTTATGACCATCAGCCAGGGTCAATGTAAGAGGAATAGACTCCCAAATGATAAATGCCGGCTGGAGTGGTCGGCCGTCGATGGCCTCGAGGCCAATGGGGGTCTTCCTTCTGACCATGGGAATTTGGTTCTCTGATGCGAACTTCTGGTCCAGGAAGTTACCACCCGAACCTGAGTCGATGAAAGCTTCAACCTTCAGGAAAAGGTTCGGACCCTCCAACGTAGCAGGAAGCATCAACTTCTTTGGGAGAGTTTTGGGAGGAGAGGGGCAAGGAGAGACAGTACCCAGTAGAAGCCCCTCTACCTTTACTTGGTGTGCCCGTTTCCTGGCTTCAGAAGACAATTCTGGGGACGATGTTCCGGAGAGGCACAATAGAAGCAAAGTCTATTCAGGCAACGCCGCGCTCTTTCCGTGACCCGAAATTGCTGACTGCCGACCTGCATCTAACATGCTGTGTGCACCAACAGATCTTTAGTAGGAAGAGACCGCTAGTCCCTCGCATTGCACCAGTATCTCAAAAGCACAAAAAAAATTAAATCAGGTGGTTGAAGACCTTATTCTATATACACAGAAGGCAGGACCCGGCTTGGGAGACATCACAGGGGAACGGTGCAAACTAAGTGTGGGGCCTATTCCCTTCCCGGTAGCCCTACCGGTGGGGTTGCTGCGGCGCTGGAGGGAGCCCACTCGGAAGGGGGGAGGGGATCCTGACATGGAAGTTGGGCCAGGTTTTTATTTTAATCCTATATATGATAGATCTGTCGCGATTTAATAAATATGATCATTAACATCAATCCTCATAGGCTCCCTATGCATCCCACAGGATACATGATTTAATATAAGTTAACTAGCTGAGAGCCCCGGCGTTGCCCGGGATGTTTGTGGTGTGGGGGTGGCATTTGGGTGGTTGGGTGGGAGTGGTCCACGCGGCCCATGGCGGTATGCGGTGGTACTGCTGCTGTGGCTGTACTGATGGTGATTGTATCGGGGTGCTGATTTGGGAGGGTTTGGTGTTGATGTTGGGATGCGGATGTGGGGGTGCTGATGTGGGTGTGGCGATGGGGGATGTGCGAAGGTGCTGATGTGTGGGTGATGGTGTTGATGGGGGCTGGGAATGGCGGGGGGCCGAGGATACTGGTGTGCTGATGTGGTGGTGCTGGGGATACCGTGTGTGTGTGTGTGTATGTATATGTGTATATATACAGTGTTCGACAAACCTATACATTTGCTCGCCCCGGGCGAGTGGATTTAACCCCCGGGCGAGTAAATATTGGCCCAAGCAGCACACATTTGGTACTAGGTGGCGAGTAGATTTTTTTGTGTGGCGAGTAGATTTTTTGGTGATTTGTCAGCCACTGTGTATATATGTGTGTGTGTGTGTGTGTGTGTGTGTGTCTACATGTGTGTGTACACTTTGCGCACACGTGTGTGTGTGTGTCTACGTGTGTGTGTATGTCTACGTGTGTGTGTGTGTTTACATATGTGTGTGTCTACATATGTGTGTGTGTGTGTGTGTGTGTGCCTACATGTGTGTATGTGTGTGTGTGTGTGTCTACATGTGTGTGTGTGTGTATGTGTGTGTGTATGTGTGTACGTGTGTACGTGTGTACGTGTGTGTGTGTGTGTGTGTGTGTGTGTGTGTGTGTGTGTGTGTGTGTGTGTGTGTGTGTGTACGTGTGTGTGTGTGTGTGTGTGTGTGTGTGTGTGTGTGTGTGTGTGTGTGTGTGTGTGTGTGTGTGTGTGTGTACATGTGTGTGTGAGTGTGTCTACATGTGTGTGTGTGTGTGTGTCTACATGTATGTGTCTACATATGTGTGAATGTGTGTGTCTACATATGTGTGTGTGTGTATGTGTGTGTGTGTGTATGTGTGTGTCTACATATGTGTGAATGTGTGTGTCTACATGTGTATGTGTGTGTGTATGTGTGTGTCTACATGTGTGTGTGTGTGTCTACATGTGTGTGTGTGTCTACGTGTGTGTGTGTCTACATATGTGTGTGTGTCTACATGTGTGTGTGTGTCTACATATGTGTGTGTGTCTACATGTGTGTGTGTGTCTACATGTGTGTGTGTGTCTACATGTGTGTGTGTGTGTGTGTGCTATGGGGGGGAGAGAGGGTGGAGGTATATGGGGGAGGGGGTGAGCGAATGGAGGGATGTACGTCCTGTGTGTGTCCTGCGTGTATCCTGTGTGTCCTGAGTGTGTTCTCTGGGTGTCGTGTGTGTGTGTGTGTGTGTGTGTGTGTGTGTGCGTGTGTGTGTGTGCGTGTGTGTATATATATATATGTATAGGGAGAAGGAGTGGCTCAGTGAGTAAAGACACTGACTGCAGAGAGTGAGTGTGTGTGTGTGTGTGTGTGTGTGTGTGTGTGTGTGTGTGTGTGTGTGTGTGTGTGTGTGTGTGTGTGTGTGTGTGTGTGTGTGTGTGTGTGTGTGTGTGTGTGTGTGTGTGTGTGTGTGTGTGTGTGTGTGTGTGTGTGTAGGTAGAAGGAGTGGCTCAGTGAGTAAAGACACTGACTGCCACTGGGTTTGCAGGGGAATCTGGTTGAATTCCCGGTGTCGGCTCCTTGTGACCTTGGGCAAGTCACTTTATCTCCCTGAGCCTCAGGCACCAAAAACATAGATTGTAAGCTCCATGGGGCAGGGACTGTGCTTGCAAAATGTCTCTGTAAAGTGCTACGTAAAACTAGCAGCGCTATAGAAGAACATGCTATTATTATTATTATGTATGTACTGTATGTATATGTGTGTATATATGTATATATGTTCCCAGTACACAATATAAAGGAAAATCAGACAATGGTCAAATGCCAATAGAAAATGTATTGAATGAACAAAAGATGATACAACAAGCAACTGCCCCAATGTAGGCTATGGAGAGTACAACTCATCAAACAGGACTATACAATATCAATAAAAAAGGGGGGGGGGAAGGGAAAAAACAAAGGAAAAGGGGGTGGAGGGCTTCGTAAAACAAGCGTTTACCCCCTTCCTCTCCCCCGCCCTTCCTCTCCCCCCCCTTCCCACCTCTCTCTCCCCTAGGGTGACCAGATTTTCAAAATGAAAAACCGGGACACATTTATAGATAATTTTTAAAAACAAATTACATCACATGACGCACCCCATTGCCATAACAACGAGACACTGACGTCAGGCAGTGACATGTTGCCATGACAATGTGGCATCACCTGATGCCTCGGCACCATAATGCATCCCGTTGTCATGTCAACTTGATGCCGTGTGACGTCACGGAGCGTCTCGTTGTTATGACAATGGGCATTACGTGATGTTGCGCAGCCATGTTGACGGAATTTGGAGGGGAGGTTACAGCCAAAGTCAAGATAAATAAATATATAATAAAAATATCTAAAAATTTTGTTATCTCTGGGTTAGCCTTCAATAGAAGGTGGCAACCCTGGTTGCATTGTGTGTTTCTGTATACAGATGTGGGCCCTGCTGAGTGTGTGTATAGAGGTGGGGGCTGCATTGTGTGTTTCTGTATACAGATGTGGGCCCTGCAGAGTGTGTGTGTGTGTATATAGAGGTGCGGACAGCAGTGTGTGTGTGTGTGTGTATAGAGGTGGGGGCAGCAGTGTGTGTTTCTGTATACAGATGTGGGCTCTGCAGTGTGTGTGCGAATAGAGGTGGGGGCTGCATTGTGTGTTTCTGTATACAGATGTGGGCTCTGCAGTGTGTGTGTGTGTGTGTGTGTGTGTGTGTGTGTGTGTGTGTGTGTGTGTGTGTGTGTGTGTGTGTGTGTGTGTGTGTGTGTGTGTGTGTGTGTGTGTGTGTGTGTGTGTGTGTGTGTGTGTGTGTGTGTGTAGAGGTGAGGGCAGCAGTGGTTGTGTGTATATAGAGGTGGGGGCTGCAGTGTGTATTTCAGCATACAGATGTGGGCCATGCAGAGTGTTTGTGTGTATAGAGGTGGGGGCTGCAGTGTGTGTTGGTGTGTATAGCGGTGGGGGCTTTGCTTGGGCCCTTCAACTCGTACAGCCAGGGCATTATTGGCCAAGAATGCCCAGTTCGGAGGGGGTGGTCCCTCACTGTGTATGTGTGTATGTGTAATTAAAATAATTCAAGTCAAAAAGTCAAGATAAATAAATATATAATAAAAATATCTAAACATTTTGTTATCTCTGGGTTAGCCTTCAATAGAAGGTGGCAACCCTGGTTGCATTGTGTGTTTCTGTATACAGATGTGGGCCCTGCTGAGTGTGTGTATAGAGGTGGGGGCTGCATTGTGTGTTTCTGTATACAGATGTGGGCCCTGCAGAGTGTGTGTGTGTGTGTATATGTATATAGAGGTGGGGACAGCAGTGTGTGTTTGTGTGTGTATAGAGGTGGGGGCAGCAGTGTGTGTTTCTGTATACAGATGTGGGCTCTGCAGTGTGTGTGTGTGTGTGTGTGTGTGTGTGTGTGTGTGTGTGTGTGTGTGTGTGTGTGTGTGTGTGTGTGTGTGTGTGTGTGTGTGTGTGTGTGTGTGTGTGTGTGTGTGTGTGTGTGTGTGTGTGTAGGTGAGGGCAGCAGTGGGTGTGTGTATATAGAGGTGGGGGCTGCAGTGTGTATTTCAGTATACAGATGTGGGCCATGCAGAGTGTTTGTGTGTATAGAGGTGGGGGCTGCAGTGTGTGTTGGTGTGTATAGCAGTGGGGGCTTTGCTTGGGCCCTTCAACTCGTACAGCCAGGGCATTATTGGCCAAGAATGCCCAGTTCGGAGGGGGTGGTCCCTCACTGTGTATGTGTGTATGTGTAATTAAAATAATTAACAAATTAAAATTAAATAAATAATTGACAAATTCAAATTAAATAAAAAAAATGTAAGCATTAATTAAAATTAAGACATTTTAAAAATGTGACATTCCTGACCTTGTATGTAGGGTCTCTTGTTCTCCTTGTTGCAGTCAGTGACATCACTGCCATACAGGGCCGCAGACAGCTTTCTGGGGTGCAGGACCAACATTTCCACCGGGGCCCCCCACCCACATTTCAGCGGCCTTGCAAGAACCCCCACCCTTCTCATACACCTCCTCACTCTCACCCCACCTCACACTCACCAGTCACCCTTTCCTTCCTCTCTTTTGCACCCACACTCAACCTCCCTCCCCAATATACATGCACACACAGTGACACACACAGTGACACACACACACACACACACAGTCACTTACCTACACACACAGCCCCATCTCTTCTCACACCTCCCCCTCATATCTCCCCCTCCTCACCTCATAGCTCCTAATATCTCCCCCATCCCTCCTCATACTACCCTTCCACTCCTCATATCTCCTTCTCATCTCTCCCCCTCCCCTCCTCATATCTCCTTCTCATCTCATATCTCCCCCTCGCAGCCTAATAACTCCCCTCCTCATATCTCCTCCCCTTCCTATCTCCCCCTCCGCATATCACTCCCATCCCTCCTCATCTCCCCCTCATACCTTCCCCTCTCCTCCTCATATCTCCCCCTCCTCACCTCATACCTTCCCCTCCTCATACCTTCCCTCATACCTTCCCCTCCGCATATCTCCCCCTCCTCATCTCCTAATATCTCCCCCATTGCTCCTCATATCTTACCCTCCTCTCCCCATGCCTTCCCCTCCCCCGTCATGCCTTCCCCTCCTCATGCCTTCCCCTCCTCATGCCATGCCTTCCCCTCCTCACGCCTTCCCCTCCTCATGCCATGCCTTCCCCTCATCATGCCATGCCTTCCCCTCATCATGCCATGCCTTCCCCTCCTCATCTCCTATGACATACAGGAGATACACAGACAGGACAGACAAGACACACAGGACATACTGTACCTCAGCTCACTGCATCCGCACCCCGGTACTAAGCCCCGCCCCCGGCATACTCTGACCTCCAACCAATCCCCTGCTTCTACTCTAAAGCCCCACCCCCCGGCATTCTACTATTGGAAAAGAAAAAAAAAATACTCACGGCCGCCGCATCCTCCTCACGCTGGCCTCGCGCACTGCCGCCGCCTCGCACAGGGAACCAGTCACCAGGGGCAAAACTTGTGACATTTCTGGGACGGGCTGTCACCCGGGACAGGCCCAAAAAAACGGGACTGTCCCGGCAAAATCGGGATGACTGGTCACCCTACTCTCCCCCCCTTCCCACCTCTCTCCGCCCGCTTCCCACCTCTCTCCACCCGCTTCCCACCTCTCTCCACCCACTTCCCACCTCTCTCCGCCCCCCTTCCCACCTCTCTCCGCCCCCTTCCCACCTCTCTCCCCCCCCCTTCCCACCATTCTCCGCCCCCCTTCTTACCTCTCTCTGCCACCCCTCCCCCCTCCCACCTGGTCACAAGTCAACCCAGGATGCAGGAGGTTATTCCAGCAAAGGTGGTGGAAGGACATGGAGAGGAAGCAGGCGCGTCACATGGTATTTCAGCCAATCAGATCGTGGGAACTAAATCCTCAATCTGATTGGTTGTAGTACACCATGTGACTACCTTTGGATGACGTCACATACTTGACCTAAAATGACTGTCACATGGTGTACAACAACCGATCACATTGGGGAATTAATTCCCACAATCTGATTCGCTGAATTACCATGTGACACCGGCCATATTGGCTTTAGTGACGTCATGTTAAAGGGAAATTATGCGCAGCCATTTTGATTGGTTGGCATCATTCCCTTTAAATGACATCATAAAAAATAGGGCACATGGTTTTAACAGCTAATTAGATGGCTATTGAACCATTTCCCGCCCAAATGTGACATCACAAGCCATATTTAAGGCCATGACACCCCATTGAGCCCAAGAAGACAACAAGACAACATCATGCTGTGGATCTACCTGTAGCCATGCTGTAAAATGGTCTGCAGTTGTCTCTCCTGCTGGCAGTAAAGCCTGGTAAGTTACAGGGATGCCAGCAGTAATGATGGAGGTTTGCCCTCACACCCTGGTGAGGTGCCCTATGTATGGATGGGAGTGGTTGCATACACTGAGTCCACCGTTAGTGACATCAGAGATGTGCCTGCCTCCTGAGGTATATAAGGAACAGCACTGCCCAAAGTTAGTTGTTGTGAGGAGAGTGTGGTGAAGGTTGCGGTGGAATCAAGGTGCCCACTAGTGCAGTAGCTAGTGGCACGTTTCTACATCAGGTAGTATCCAGCCGGATAAGGCCAACTGTGTCCAGAGAACTGGCACAGGGGTGATCTCCCTACGGGGAGAGGGGATCCCACTCCATTGGGAGGGCGTACCTGTCAAAGGGACAGCACGGAGAGATGTGCGGCTGAGCTGATCGCTACAAGGGGCAGTCTGTCCATACCAACGTCAACAATAAAGATGCCCTGTTCAAAGATAACCCCACTGTGTGAGTGTGAAGTTACTCTCCAGTGGCAGTCACCACCAAGAAGGAGTTCCTCATCAGGACCATCTCCCTGCGGACGCATAGATCCTGATGAGGTGGAGGCGCTGCACGTGATATAGGTAGGACTCGCACCCACTACCTCAGCTGCCTGTCTGGCTTGACATCCCCTAATACCATCATGCGGGAGACTCAGGAGCCCTGTTGCCTACAGGTGCACCACCAGACACGAACATGTAATGAGGGCTGGATAGACCACAGGGTCCAATATGAGATTGGGTGGGTCAGACCAGAGGGAACACCCGTTACATACCATTGGGTTTTTGAATTGACAGATGAAGAAAGAAGATAAAGAAAATAAAAAAATAATTACAGAAGAAGATAAAAGAAGCGAATTAACGAGAAAAGAAAGAAGAAGAATTGGGGTACCTGATCCAGATCTTCATTGCGGATGGCATCGGATGCAATTTCGGGCCTTCGCTGTATGTGAGTTTCCTGATTTCCCGGGATTCGGAGGGCCAACTCTTCTAAAGGTAAGTAAAATGTTGGATGTATGTACTGTAAATGTATTTTTGACAGGGTTTTCGATTTTATTTATTTTTTTGTCATTTTTTAATTGCACATTGACTGATAATGTATTAATCTGTACCACTTTAGGGTCCAGATCAATACATTATTAGGTCAATAATTTGTTTTTAATTTCTTGCTTTGTATTGAGGGTGATTTTTTCTATGTGTGTTTATTATGTGGATGTAATTGTTTGTCATTTTGCTGCATTATTTCTAATTTTTGGGGCGATTGATTTTCTTTTTTAATTAATTATGACTTGTGTTGGGTAATGCTTTTAATGGTTGTGGTGCCAAGTTGTTTTATTAATTAATTGCTTTGTTGGGTAATGATTGAATTAATTCCTTGTTGTTTAGCTGAGTTGTTTTATTAATTAATTGCTTTGTTGGTTAATGGTTGAATTAATTCCTTGTTGTGCTGGGTGTCACGGTAGACCAGAACTTTTAACACCAAAATACCCGGATCCTTTGATTGAGCAAAACAAGAGATAACATGAATTATGATTTATTTACAGAATGAATATACACAGCTTGATTTATAATTACAACGAAAAATACACTTACTGGAACTGTGTCAAACGAAATAAAATGTTCCCAAAATGAAATGTTGCCAAAACAAAGTCTCTAGGAGCAATTTCCCAGGAGCGGGAGTATCTCGCAAAAAGAGCCTGAAACAGTCCTCGGCCAGCAGCGCAACTAGCCGCTGCTGTTTACGCCACCAGAGCTGCTTCTTTCGTGATGAAACGTTAAAATCTTGAAACTTAGATGTTTCTTGCATGGATCCTTAGACGGTATGAAACTCTTACAGCATGACGAATCTGTTACAGCATGATGACTCTTGTTACATGATGGATCTGCTTCCCGATGGGCTGCAGGGTACCTATCTTATGCACTAAACAGTCCTATACTTAACCCGTGCAGCCAATCTACTCCGTGGGAATAATTCCTTCTCCCTATCACAGAGTTGCCAATACTTTGCAAACCTGGCAGAGAGGCTTCTCAGTCTGCTCTGGGCATGTGCCAACTTTGCACCTTGGCCGCTTAGCATATGAGGCCCGTCCCCTCTACCTGGCGCCGCTCAGTCTCGGCAGAGCAGCCACTTGCCAGGATGGCATATTGAAATTCTTGTCCTTTCCCCCTCCTTGCTAACAAATGGTTAACACCTCCATATCCTGGATTGCCTTTGAAGCTTAGTTGGCGGAGTAGCCCTTGTGTCTCCCATGCAAATGGATTTTTTCCCATACTGAATGACTTCTTCTGAACATTACTTTAATAAAAATCTAAACCTTGGGGACTTTTAAAACCATTTTCTTTTCTACTTATACAGAGAAACCTTGCCATATGATACACTTTAACTTAAAAACATATAACTCTCGCCACTTTATACCTGGCGGGAGATACACTGAACCCCCTTGGTTCTGGGGTTCTTGGGCATATACCGGGGACCTTTGAAGGTAATTCAATTCCCTGCCAGGTTTTACTGTTCTTGGTCTATGCTGAAGCAGGGAGATTTGGCGGTGAGCTGCAAACTGCTTTCTAGGAAGGATTTTATCCAGTGGTCTGTGTTCCTCATGTCCTCAGGAATCTGGGGGGATTCCTAAGTACATGTTTCGGGGTAACACGCAACACTGGCCCCTTTCTACCCAAACACACCCTGACAAAATGTTACTGTAAAATCACCCCTGAAGCTCACGCCCTGCACATCTCCGCTGGTTGGCACACCTGGAACAGTAAAAATACACATACAGCTTTATTAAACATTCAGTTACATGCCATGATTGGGTTGAAGAGCTGACAATTACAATTCCCCATTATGGCTCAGGGGCACCCAGCCAGGCCAAATACCTTTATTAATGGCCTGGGTACCCCCTCACCATCACATCTCCCCACCTCAAAGTGTAGGCGCTGTTACAACCATCCCATCCGGCGGTTTAACTGGCTGCACAGCTCTTGAGGTTAATGTGTCCATGGGACTGTCGTTGCAGGATAGTCCATCCGCATTGCCATGCCCGCTGCCCTCCTCCCCTACTGGGCTGAGGACAGCCCTGATGCCAAAGTCCGAGGCATGCTTCTGCACCAAAAACTTTTTAGAGTAGTCCGTTGCAGCTAGTATAGGAACACTGAGTGGACAGTGTGTTTTTTAATGCCTGGAAAGCAACTTCACAGGTCGGAGACCAGACAACCAGTACTGAGAGTCGCTTCTGGGACAAGTCAATCAGGGGTTTAGCCACAGCACTGTACTCCGGGACCAACTTTCGGATGTAGCCAGCGGTGCCTAGAAAAGCCATAACCTGCTTCTTAGTCTTAGGGACGGGCCACTGCACTACTGCCTCAACCTTAGCTGGCTCAGGTGTAAGATGCCCTCCAGCAGAGTGTGGAACTGGGGCGCTCCCTGTTATGTATGGCTTATAGTTGTTAAACGCCTATGGACATAAAAGACTGTGCCTAAAATAATTTAAAAATATTGAAAAATATTAAAAAATTGTATACTGGCCCTTGTTGGTTTGACTGCAGCTTGACCTTGAAGAAGACAAATCCCAGGATCTTCTTATAACGGCAATTGAAGTATGGTGATGGTCAGCGCAAACTCGTGGAACTCAGGAAATGATAAAAGATAATAAAATACACAATATTAGTGCAAAAGAGGATGTTGATGCAAGGAGGGGAAAGGTGATGGGGGGTGAAGGGGAAAGGGGGGATTGTTGTGATGGGTGACACTAAAAATAAAACAGTAAATGAAACATAAAATGTAAGTTTCAACGACTCACACGGGCTTGTGTGAGACTTCACCCTCAGCGAAGGATGTGGTGGGTGAATGAAACTCCTAAATCGGAGAAATAATAGTAAAAACTCACACGGCCATATGTGAGTTTGTTCCCTCAGTGGGTGTTGTCAACAGTCTCCGATGGAGCAGATGCGTCTTAGTATTCTGTCCCAATAGGTGTAGTTTATGAGTGGCTCCTCTCCCAGATGCCCATAAGCCAAAAGGATGGGCAAAGTCTGGATTAGTCGCTGATAAAGTTTATTAATAACAGTATTCAAAGAATAAAAACAGTAAATACACTCACACACAGGTAAAACTGCCCAGCGTCAGCCGCGAGGCTATCCGGAAAGACCTCTTCTTCCGCTTGTACTCCCGCTAACGCGTCCGACAGCGGGACCAGGAGGGAGGATCTGAACCGGATGTCCGGCGGCTGCCTGGGTCCCTCTCTCAATGAGCTCCGGCAGGGAACTACGCGTTTCGCAGTGATGCTTCGTCAGGTTCCTGCCGGATGCTCATTGTATACAGTATATATAGGCACAGTGATAGAATCAACGTAATTGCTTAATAAATTAATTAAAACCAGTTTATCAATAAACCTGCCTGTCTATCACCTATGCACTGCTTCATTGGTAACTCCCTCTTAACATTCACTTTGGAGTCCCAAACGATAGTAACACCAGTAATGGCTAACGTGTTTTTAAACCGTTACCCCAACAGGTTAAAATCATTACCCATCTGCACAGCAAATTGGGAATTACTCTGGTTACATTTTCCTGTTATTATAACAAAATAGTGGGAGCGTTACCCGGACCAAATACAGTAAGATGCCCTCCGCCCACCCGGTGCCCTAGGTACAATTACTCTGCCATTCCGACTAAGCACTTAGTGGGTTTCAATGTGAGCCCCACTTCCCTAATTCTGGCACCGCTGCTACATGCACTAGATGTGAATCCCATGAATGACTACAGTAAATAATGCTATCTCCTCCAGGTATGCCCTTGCATAACTTTGCACTCCCTCCAGTAACCTATTGACCAGGCATTGGAAGGTAGCCGGGGCATTCTTCATCCCGAATGGCATCACTAAAAACTCATAGAGGCCACTTATATAAATATCATTATACACTTTTTTGCACACATATAAATACACATTTGAGGGATTAAAGACAATTTTTTTGTCTTGTCCTTCCTGCAATACTTGGAAATATTTCCACCCTTCTCATATGAAAACATCTTACACTTGTTGTATATGAAAATTATATGGAAATTTCTTTTCATGACCAATTAAGATGATATATAATGCCCTAATTACAGATACTGTATATGACCCCTCACCACAATCACATCCCAAAAAAAATGTAGGGGGCACTTGAGTCATTATTGTAGGTAACCGGGCATACTCTGGAAATAAGAGTGTATGACATCTTATGTGTATAAGTGGACACCGGACATCTAAAAGAAACAACTCATATTGAGATCTTTGTTCATCCCTGATGGGATCATGGTACCCAAGGTCCTTGTCCACCTTGACTCTTTCTGAAACAGCATTTTCTGCACATTACCTCCACGTCGGCCCTGTTTAATGCCATCGGTTATTTGGTACCTTAATTGGCTCACAGTATGCCCAGTCTGTGTGAAGTGATGAGCTACTGGAGCTTCAGGGTCACATCTCCGTATAGCCGCCTTATGCTGTCCGATCCGATCCTTTACCCTCTGAGTGGTCTCCCCCACATAGCCCTTGCCACACGGGCATTTAATCAGGTATATGACGTTTTTTGAGAAGCACGTGTAGTAGTCTGTGATTTTATATTTACTACCGGACATAGGATGTTGAAATGTAGGTCCCTCCACAATGCTATTGCAATGACTACAGCTACAGCATCTGTAGCAACCCAGTTTTGGGCTCCCTAAATTTTTTTTTTACTAATAGTACCCCCAAGGTCCGCCTTAACTAGGCGGTCTCGCAGATTCTTCCCTCTCTTATACGAGAATAGTGGAGGGTCACAAAGTATCGGGGCTAGCATGGGATCGCTGCTAAGGAGTGGCCAATGCCGTCGTATGATGTTTTTAATTTTCCCACTATTGGTATTGAATCTGGAAACAAAGGGAATGGAATATTTCTTTTTTTCTTTTTGGACCTCTTGTCCAGTAGTGGTCAAGTTCTCTACTTTTTCACGTTGGTTAACTAAAACCTCAGCTGGGTAACCTCTTGAGTGAAATTTGGATTGAATCTTATCTAAGCCCTCAGTGATCTTAGCTGGAATACTAATTATGCGTTTAGCACGCAAAAATTGGCTGTATGGCAACCCCACAGTGGTACCAGGAGGGTGAAAACTGGAGAAATGCAGTAGATTATTTCTATCAGTGGGTTTAGAGAACATGTCTGATTCAAGCTTACCATCACGTACACTGATCGTTGTGTCTAAAAAGTTAATTTGTACTGGGTCATGTGTACAGGTAAACCTGATGGTTGGGTGGGCCATATTTAGATCTGATACAAAACTTAACAGAGATGTCACATCATTCTGCCAGATGAGGAACACGTCATCGATGAATCGCACCCACATACGCCCATGCTCTACAAAGGATTGGTGATGGTACACATTGTCTATTTCAAATTTAGACATGAAGATATTGGCATACACTGGCGACACACTTTATTCGAGCTCGGCTAGTCCCACGAATTCGGGTATACCCGGGTGTATTGAGGTTTGTGACTGTTTTCTGCCCGAGTGCATTGAGGTATTTTCCAGGCAGGGATTGAAGCATTTTATTCCCGCTGGCTGCAATACTGCACAGTATATATATATATATACTGCATTACAATTCATGAATTTATGCCATCTGGTAGACACGCAAAGCATTGCAGCCTATTAAATCCTAATCATTATCATTTAACAGATCAGCCGCCCGTCAGCCAGGCATGAACCCAGGCTGGGAAGGCAAACGCAACGGGGCTTGTCAGAGGTGAGGAGCGGCGCATTCCAGGTATCTGCCAGGTACATACTGGGTATTTGCTCGAATAAAGTGTGTCGGTGCAGTATGTCGGTGCGACATTAGAACCCATGGCCGTGCCCTGTGTTTGAATATAATAGTTGTCTTCAAATAAGAAGTAATTCTCATGGAGTATAATCTCAAGAAGGTCCATAATGAACATGCCTTCTCTAGGGGAAAACACATTAGCTAGTTCAACAGATTCCTTCACAGCTAACAAACCATCAACATGCGGAATGGATGTATATAAACTGTTGACATCCAAGGTAACTAGTAATAGTGGTATATACATGATAGGTAAAGCCCTAATCTTGTGTAGAAAATCTGTAGTGTCTCTGATGTATGACCTACTATCAGTTACCAATGGCCTTAACAACTTGTCCAAGAATATAGAGCAAGGTTGAAAGACTGAGTCACTCCCTGCAACTATAGGTCTTCCTGGTGGAGAAGCTAAATTCTTATGGATCTTCGGGATTGTATAAAGTACTAGCTGATATACCCGGCGTTGCCTGGGCGTGGAAGGGCAGGGGGCATGGAGTGGAAGGGCAGGGGGCATGGAGTGGAAGGGCGGGGGGGGCAAAGGGCAGGGAGGGGGGGGGGCAAAGGGCAGGGAGGGGGGGCAAAGGGCAGGGAGGGGGGGCAAAGGGCAGGGAGGGAGGGAGGCAAAGGGCAAGGAGGGGGGGAAAAGGGCAGGGAGGGGGGGCGCAAAGGGCAGGGAGGGGGGGCAAAGGGCAGGGAGGGGGGGGCAAAGGGCAGGGGGATGGAGGGCAGGGGAGCAAAGGGCAGGGGGGCAGGGGGAGGGAGGGCAGAAGGGGCAAAGGGCAGGGGGGGCAAAGGGCAGGGGGAGGGAGGGCAGGGGGGGCAAAGGGCAGGGGGAGGGAGGACAGGGGGGGCAAAGGGTAGGGGGGCAAAGGGTAGGGGGGCAGGGAGGGTAGGGGGGCAAAGGGCAGGGAGAGTCTTGGACGCGTTAAATAACCCATTCCCCTGCGTTTACTCACTTTGCACACGGCCACGCTCCTGTTCCTACGGGTACCGGCCGCCGTCCTCCTCCACCTCGGGCTCCTCAGCGGAGAGGCTGAGACGCTCCGGTGAGGAGGTGCTGTGCCTTTCGCGGGGAGAGGCGGAGACAGCCGGAGGAGCGCCCTGTGTGAGGGGAGAGACGCACAGTGCGTGCTTTGTGTGTGTGTGGGGGGGGAGCGAGAGCGTCGGGTGAGGGAGTGGCCTATGTGTGGTGAGAGCCGTGGGGAGGTGAGAGTCCCCCGCTGTGTCCCGGGCGCTCGCTCCGCTCCCCCGCTGACTGTAGCGGCACCAGGGGGGGGGGTGAAAGCGCGGGAAACAGGGAGACACGGGGAGTGGAGGAGGTGCGCCTGGGTCACGATGACTTGGATTTCAGCCTGATGTTCGGGGAGGAAGAGGCGGAGCCTCCGGGACTGGCGGGTGAGAGACCGGGAGATGTGCTGCTAACACTGTGTGTGTGTGTTGTGTGTTGTGTGTGTGTGTGTGTGTGTGTGTTGTGTGTCCTTTGGCCCGTCACTCTGCCTCAAGCCAATGAGAGGTGTGCGGGGGCGGGCGGGCCAAGGGACCAATGAGATTTCCCCTAGGGACAGAGGCCATGCAGACAGGCATACAGTGCTTTCACAAATATAGTATAAGACAGGAACTATGGGATCCTTTTTAATCAAGAATTATTTTTGTTTTTTAGTGATAACTCCACTCTCCAAGGCAGCAACAACTACCCTTGATATCTTCTCTTGAATTCTATGTGTAGGATTAGAGGTTACTAATTTATAGGAATTACCATCAGCAAGTTGTCTGAGGATCTCAGTTCTATAATCTTTCTTATTCATTACTACCAATGCATCCCCTTTTTCTGCTGGTTTTATCACGATATCTGTATTGGTCTCCAGTTCCTTTATAACCTCTTGTTCACTTTTAGATAAATTAAATGATATACGCTTAGATCCACATTTGAGGATAGATTCTACATCACGCTGACCAAGGGAAATGTAAGTTTCAATAACATGATTAGTGGGTGGGGGATTGAAGGAACTTTATTCTTACACTCCTGGATTGTTTGAACATTGTCATTGTAACAGGGGACTTACCCTGTTCAGAAAACGTGCCTCTAATCCAGCAGTGTGCTGGTTAATTGACCAGCACCTGGCTGATTAGAGGTGTTAGAAAAAGCCTGCCTTTGAGACAGGAAGTGAGACTCCTTAGCTCACACCTGAGCTGAACTAGGAGACAGAGCAGAGATTCCTTAGTCCACAACTGGGCTGAACCAAGGAAGGACAGATGTCTTGAGCGACAAGCTGACCACAAGACAAAGGGGACAAGATTCTAACCTGGAGCCCGGAGATTGCCTTGGCACACACGGGTGCGGATCCAAGAGAGCAGAGAAGTTTCCCCTATAGCAGCCCAGCTAACAGATAAGACTTTTCGTATAAGATTAATATCTGTCTATGTGTATTGATAAACGTCTCCATGATTTGGGGCTGGTAAATAGCTTAGCTAACCAACCCAGTCAGAGAGGGCTGAGCTACATGTGTAGATAGTCTCCAAAGCAGAGATAGGTTTTTCTGTTTGGCTTATTCTCTTATGTTGATTTTTGCTGTGTTTAAAGCGACAGGCACAATAAAGCCTTGTTTTAATTTCACCTTAAAACAGTCTCCATTGTGTACCTCTGCACATGTCCTCCTACAGTCATACTCCTTGGAACCTGTGAAACAGGTCCCACCAGAGGGTTTGAGCTGGGTTATTAGATCAACACTTATTATTTTATATTATTATCACTATTTTTATTTTTGATTAATTTTATTTATACCTCTATTATTATATTTTCACTTTTACGTTGGTTGCGCCTTCATATTCACTTCTTCACATTTATTTCCAGCCAATCAGCTTTTCCTTTTGTCAGAGCAGCTCTGAGACAGGCATGGGATTGATCAGAAGGCAAGAACAGATATCAGAAAGGGCAGGGGATTGGTCAGGAAGTAGCAGCAGGCAGTGACACATCCCCCCCTCTGTGAACACAGATTCATTTTTAGTTGAGGAGCGAGAGAGAGTGTTTGTGTAGCTGCAAAGTAAGTGGCTGTCTGAAGTTTGTTTGTAGCTGCAGTTTCTATGTGTGTGTGTGTAGCTGCAGTGTGTGTGTTGCTTCAGTGTGTGTATAGCTGCAGTGTGTGTGTGAAGGTGTGTGTGTGTAGAGCTGCTGTGTGTGTGTGTGTGTGTTTGTGTGTGTGTGTGTGTGTGTGTGTGTGTGTGTGTGTGTGTGTGTGTGTGTGTGTGTGTGTGTGTGTGTGTGTGTGTGTGTGTGTGTGTGTGTGTGTGTGTGTGTGTGTGTGTGTGTGTGGCTGCAGTGTGTAGTTGAAGTGTGTTTGTGTGTAGAGCTGCAGTGTGTGTGTGTGTATGTGTGTGTTTAGCTGCAGTGTGTTTAGCTGCAGTGTGTGTAGCTGCAGTGTGTGTGTGTGTAGACAGAGTGTGGTGGACTGATCACATAAATGAAGTAGCAAATTGTAAGTTACTCACTGCTGACCTTGTGGGATTTCCTGGTCCTGTCGGCGTGCTCCTACCTTGGAGTATCTGCAAGCAAAGTAGAAAAAGTGGCGGTGCATCTGCTGCTGATGAAGAAGAATTATGGACCAAAAACTGCAAAGAACTAGGTGCAAAAATTTATTAAAGGCACATTTAAAAACAGCAAAAAATACCTCTGACGCGTTTCACGTGGAACCCCACGCTTTATCAAAGAGAGAGTATACACAACCGATCGCATGTTTAAATACCCATGAATCCCTCCCTTCACTTGTGAAGCTACACTGTTGCCTCCAATGGGAAGCGTCACGCCCCCTTGGTGACGTGGTATACATGAGCCCAAGAGAATCGCCAGCTGTACTGCATTGAATGCATGTGTGAGAGGTAAGGTAACCTCCCAGCTATGACGTGACGGCCCATTTTGACCAATCACATACCATCTATGACGGATAGTAAACAACACGGCTTGATCGAGTATATTGAATGATCGTAAGAGAGAGAGCATGGGTATATAAATAAACAAATAGCACACTGGGTCAGTGTCATATCTACAATTAGATAATGTAGATTATTGCAATTCAAAGGACATTGACCTACATAATAATCTTAAACCATTAAAACACTATAGTGAAAGTACGTTAAAAACACATTATTTGCTGAAAAAATATATCCTCACAATACATTGAGAATTACAAAGAATATAAACAAAACATAACAATTACAAACTACACTGGTATTACAAGATCACATTCATAGATGTAAGGCACTTCATTCATTTGCCCAAATGTACGAGGCAAAGCAACATATATGGACATTTTTGGAAATAAATTAAATTATTTGCCATAATGTTATATAATAATAGTTTATCTAAAAAATAGAAATAGGATGTTCATAAACACTAAAACCCTGTTTCAAATGTGTTATAACATAATAATTCCTGCTCTTCACAAGAGCCATAAACTTGATCAAATAACGCATATGAACAAATGGTCAATTTGCATCACAAGTCAACACATTATTACAAGAAGTGTTGTAACTCCCAGTCCACGTTTATTCCATAGGGTACCATGGTGTTCAGGGAGAACATCCAGATCATTTCTCTTTTGTTCAGAATGTTCAATCTGTCACCCCCTCGTTTCAAAGTCTCAATGTGCTTAATCGCCAAAAATTTAAAATTTGTAAGACCACCTTGAGGACATTCTACAAAGTGTCTTGATACTGGATGTTGTTTGTCTTTAATTCTAATAAACCTAATATGTTCCATTATTCTTTGTTTCAGGGGTCTTATTGTTCTCCCAATGTATCCCTTAGAACAGTTACACCAAATGTAATAGATCACAAATTGTGTGTTGCAATTTATAAAAGACCTGATCATATATGTTTTTTTCATTTTCTTAACAATGATTACTGGGCATGCATATCTGCAGATTTTACATTTGCCGCATCTAAAGAAGCCTCTAGTTCTATTCAGGGATACTCCTGAGTCAGTGGATGAAAAAAGGCTGGGGGAAAGATAACTGGCCAATGTTTTAGCTTTGGTAAAAACTGTTTTTGGACCTTGTTCAATAAATGGGGATAGCTCGCTATCAAGTTTTAAAACACTCCATTGCTTAATAATGATCTTTTTGACCTGTTGTGCCTGATTACTAAATTTGGTAATAAAAAATGGAGTATCAAAATCATTGATCTTGTTGTTCTTTTTATTTGTATTTCCCTTTGATTTCTGAGTTCGTGATTTATCTCCACATGTAGCAATGAGGCTATCTCTATTTAGTTGAAATGCATTGTCGAACGCACATTTTACGGTCAGTTCATCATATCCCCGTTCTCTGAACCTCTTTGTCAAGCCACTAGCATGATGAATGAATGTCTCATCTGAGGAACACAACCTCCTTAATCTCAAAAATTGACTTTTTGGTATTCCTTTTATCAATGGCCTTGGATGACTGCTGTCAAATCTCAGAAAGGTGTTTCGTGAATTGACCTTCCTGAAAACCTCCATCTGGATGGTACAGGACAGATCTATGTATAAATGTACATCTAAGTAATTAATGCTTGTGGGGTGATTCTCAAAAGTGAAATTTAAATTAAATTGGTTAGTATTTAGTATATCGATGAATGTACCTAACATATCAATATTACCGTCCCAGATCAGGATGAGGTCATCGATATACCTTTTGAAGAAAATTATGTGATCCCTGAATAAATTATTACTACCATAAATGTGAGTGCTCTCCCAAAAACCCATAAATGAATTTGCATAAGATGGGGCAAAAGAAGTCCCCATAGCAGTGCCCCGTGACTGAAGAAAAAAGTGATCATCAAACATAAAATAATTGTGATTTAATAAAAATTTAATAGAGTCTAGCAAAAAAAATTGTTGTGCTCCCGATAAATCTGATTTGTGTAAATAGTGTTGAACAGCAGCCATCCCTTGGTCATGGTCAATTATGCTGTACAAAGATGAGACATCCATTGTCACCCAATGGTAAGATTTAGACCATTGGATTTCCTTTAATGACTTGAGATCTACTGTGTCTCTAATATATGAAGGTAGAAGCTTGACCAGAGTTTGCAGGAACGAATCAACGTACCGAGAGAGACCATCTCCCAAAGATCCAATACTGGAGACTATAGGGTGCCCCGGAGGGTTCTCCAGTGATTTGTGGATCTTTGGGAGATGGTGGAATATCGGCACGATGGGATATGGAGTTAACAAGAATTCATATTCATTTTTATCTCTGACTTGCAAGATTCTCCCCAATTCTAACAACTCAACCAGTTCTCTCTTAAATGAAACTGTGGGATTACATGGTAGCCTAGAATATGACACAGTGTCACTAAGTTGGCGTTGAGCTTCCATTTCATATGACTTTGAAGATTGTATAATTATGGCACCTCCTGTGTCTGCACTTTTGATTATGAGTGACTTATTTTGTTGTAAATCACTCAATTGTTTGCGTTCAGATGAAGAGAGATTGGTGGTGTGTGTTCCAAATGAAACACCCCTGGATAAAATATCTAAATCTCTTTCCACCAATCTTTCAAAAGTGCACAAATGAGGGCCCTTTACAAAATTGGGACAGAATAAAGATTTCTTTTTGTACCCTGTATGGATATTATCCAGAAAAGAAGACAGATCAACATTATCATCAGACTGGTCACCTTGCTCTCCAAGTAAACTGTCTAAGTCATGAATAACACTCATTTCTTTAAAGGTGATTAAAGTATCTTGTGATGGAGTTATAACATTTTCTGGAGTGATGTTCATAGATTGATCATTTGTATTGACCGGATACTTTGAAAATAATTTTTTTAATGATAATTTTCTAGTAAACCTTTAAAGGTCTATAATTGTATCAAGCAATGAAAAATTAGCATCCGGGGCGAAGTTAAGGCACCTGTTTAATAAGATAAGCTTATCAAAACTTAAATCCACTCCAGAAATGTTAATTACATTAATTATCTCTCCATCTAAAATTTCTTTCTTTTCTCTTTCCTTCCATAATCGTTTTCGTTTCTGGGATCTTCTCGTCCTTCTGTGCGCTTGCCGTTTTTTGACTGTGTGAACATTGATATATATGGATTGTCCCGGGTTATGATTGTACCAAGTGCCTGATCTTCTTCTCTGACAGAGCTAGTAGATGTTCTGGATTCCTCCGAAAAGGACACTCCATGACCTCGAAAGTCCAGATCTGATGCATCACTCTGTTTTTTCAGAATAGACTTTGCAGGTGTCTGTGTTGAATTCCTTGATTGATTACTTTTATGACTATATTTCTTATTTGAAGTTGAGACCCTTTGGTCGGGGTTGAAGTTGGTCTTTGCCACATATAGATCTGATTACGTTCATAATCCATTTTGTCCCTTTGAAACTTGGACGGTTTTTTGGCAATGATTATTTTATCCACATTTTTTATATTAACTAAAAGTTTTTCATCATTAGTTGAAAAAGTTTCCATAAACTCAAATTCATGAAGCTTTGCTCTTAAAGATGAAATATCTTTGGCTACAGTTGATCTCTGCTGCATTTTCACATCTATAATGAGTTGCATTAGGCAATTTGAACAGTCATCCAATACTTTGCGCCAGCTGTCTTCAAATTCTTTAGTAATAAAACCAAAAGTGGGTGCCTTCTTAACCCTGAGGCCAAGTGGGATTCTTTTCACTCTTATATGGTTTTCCAACGAAGTTATATCCCACCATAACCTCAGGTCATATGTTAACAGGTTCTCCAATTGAAAAAAATGGGTAGCTAGATCAGAAGAATCATTACAAGGAATCGCACCAGACCCATCAAAAACATATTCTGCTTGCTTTATCATATTTGAAATATCATCATTATTGTATGTATAGGATTTCAAAGCTATTGGTACATCATCCATTTCCTCCATGGCAAACAAATAACGCATATGAACAAATGCTCAATTTGCATCACAAGTCAACACATTATTACAAGAAGTGTTGTAACTCCCAGTCCACGTTTATTCTATAGGGTACCATGGTGTTCAGGGAGAACATCCAGAACATTTTGTTCAGAATGTTCAATCTGTCACCCCTCGTTTCAAAGTCTCAATGTGCTCAATCGCCAAAAATTTAAAATTTGTAAGACCACCTTGAAGACATTCTACAAAGTGTCTTGATACTGGATGTTGTTTGTCTTTAATTCTAATAAACCTAATATGTTCTTTTTATTTGTATTTCCCTTTGATTTCTTAGTTCGTGATTTATCTGCACATGTAGCAATGAGGCTATCTCTATTCAGTTGAAATGCATTGTCGAACGCACATTTTACGGTCAGTTCATCATATCCCCGTTCTCTGAACCTCTTCGTCAAGCCCCTAGCATGGTGAATGAATGTCTCATCTGAGGAACAGTTTTTACCAAAGCTAAAACATTGGCCAATTATCTTTCCCCCAGCCTTTTTTCATCCACTGACTCAGGAGTATCCCTGAATAGAACTAGAGGCTTCTTTAGATGCGGCAAATGTAAAATCTGCAGATATGCATGCCCAGTAAAATACCTCATTGTTAAGAAAATGAAAAAACCATATATGATCAGGTCTTTTATAAATTGCAACACACAATTTGTGATCTATTACATTTGGTGTAAATGTTCTAAGGGATACATTGGGAGAACAATAAGACACCTGAGACAAAGAATAATGGAACATATTAGGTTTATTAGAATTAAAGTCAGACAACATCCAGTATCAAGACATTTTGTAGAATGTCCTCAAGGTGGTCTTACAAATTAAAATTTTTTGGAGATTGAGCACATTGAGACTTTGAAATGAGGGGGTGACAGATTGAACATTCTGAACAAAAGAGAAATGTTCTGGATGTTCTCCCTGAACACCATGGTACCCTATGGAATAAACGTGGACTGGGAGTTACAACACTTCTTGTAATAATGTGTTGACTTGTGATGCAAATTGACCATTTGTTCATATGCGCTATTTGATCAAGTTTATGGCTCTTGTGAAGAGCAGGAATTATTATGTTATAACACATATGAAACAGGGTTTTCCTGTTTATGAACATCCTACAGTATTTCTATTTTCTATTTTTTAGATAAACTATTATTATACTGCTGCGGCCGAGTTTATTCGAGCATTTGCCCGTTCTCGGCCACAGCAGTTACCTGGCGCGCGCCGGAGGGTGCCGGGCGCGCGCCGCAGCAGCGGAGGAGAGGCCCGCTGATCGCGGCTTCCCCCTCTCCTCTCCCGGTCCGCTGGGTCCCCCGGAACCCCCTGCCGCCGTCCCCCACATCGCGGGACACCAGGGCTCCCTCGGGGAGCCCTGGACGCGCGTGCAGGGGGCGCAGGCACCCGATGACGCGTGACCGCGCATCGGTGACGCGCGGCACGCCGAGGGGATGCCACTTGCAAGCCGAGAAATCTCCCGGCTTGCGGAACTGGCCACACTTCAATAAAGTGTGTCGCCAGTGTATAACATCATGGCAAATAATTTAATTTATTTCCAAAAATGTCCATATATGTTGCTTTGCCTCGTACATTTGGGCAAATGAATGAAGTGCCTTACATCTATGAATGTGATCTTGTAATACCAGTGTAGATTGTAATTGTTGTTTTGTTTATATTCTTTGTAATTCTCAATGTATTGTGAGGATATATTTTTTCAGCAAATAATGTGTTTTTAATGTACTTTCACTATAGTGTTGATAGTGTTTTAATGGTTTAAGATTATTATGTGGGTCAATGTCCTTTGAATTGCAATAATCTACATTATCTAATTGTAGATATGACACTGACCCAGTGTGCTATTTGTTTATTTATATACCCATGCTCTCTCCCTTACGATCATTCAATATACTCGATCAAGCCGTGTTGTTTACTATCCGTCATAGATGGTATGTGATTGGTCAAAATGGGCCATCACGTCATAGCTGGGAGGTTACCTTACCTCTCACACATGCATTCAATGCAGTACAGCCGGCGATTATCTTGGGCTCATGCATACCACGTCACCAAGGGGGCGTGACGCTTCCCATTGGAGTCAACAGTGTAGCGTCACAAGTGAAGGGAGGGAATCATGGGTATTTAAACATGCGATCGGTTGTGTATACTCTCTCTTTGATAAAGCGTGGGGTTCCACGTGAAACGCGTCAGAGGTATTTTTTGCTGTTTTTAAATGTGCCTTTAATACATTTTTGCACCTAGTTCTTTGCAGTTTTTGGTCCATAATTCTTCTTCATCAGCAGCAGATGCACCGCCACTTTTTCTACTTTGCTTGCAGATACTCCAAGGTAGGAGCACGCCGACAGGACCAGGAAATCCCACGTCAGCAGTGAGTAACTTACAATTTGTTACTTCATTTATGTGATCAGTCCACCATTCATTACCCAGATCACCACATAAGATATACCTATAGCAAGCTAGTGGTGTGTATATGGGAATTGTTGTGTTTACAACAAATGGATGTTTGGAATCCTGTGTCTTATAAACGGTCTATGGCTATGAAGATGTTAATGATTTAAAGACATAGTCTTCTCCTGGCAAGCATCACAAGGGGGTACCCCTTTTCTTTTGCATATTGACTTACCAAGTGAGGGCTCCGGAGGAGACATGATTCAATTGTTTATGGAGACCATAATGCGAGACCAGGTGCGTTTATATATATTTTTTGGCACTTTTATCCTTTACAATACTTTTTTAATTTTTTGCCACCAAGGTGGATTATTAAATATATTTTTTATTTTTTTATTCATCATTTTTTCAATATATTTTTTCAATTTATTTTTGAACAAGGTCAGCATATTCTTTCCCCTTGTGTGGGGTTTTTGTACAGGACATTGTGAATATAGGACTTTGTTTGCCATGGAGGAAATGGATGATGTACCAATAGCTTTGAAATCCTATACATACAATAATGATGATATTTCAAATATGATAAAGCAAGCATAATATGTTTTTGATGGGTCTGGTGCGATTCCTTGTAATGATTCTTCTGATCTAGCTACCCATTTTTTTCAATTGGAGAACCTGTTAACATATGACCTGAGGTTGGAAAACTATATAAGAGTGAAAAGAATCCCACGTGGCCTCAGGGTTAAGAAGGCACCCACTTTTGGTTTTATTACTAAAGAATTTGAAGACAGCTGGCGCAAAGTATTGGATGACTGTTCAAATCGCCTAATGCAACTCATTATAGATGTGAAAATGCAGCAGAGATCAACTGTAAGTGTATGTTGGAACTGGGGCGCTCCCTGGAATGTTTGGCTAGAAAATATTTCAATGCCTAGGATATATTAAATAATTAAAAAATGTAAAAATATGTTGTAGTGTGAAAGAGTATAAAAATGTATACTGGCCCTTTTTGTTGCTTTTAGCTGCTGCTTGACCTTGAAGAAGGAAACCCAGAGTCCTTGTTAATGTTGCGATGGAAGTATGAAGATGGTCAGCGCAAACTCATGGACCTCACGATGTTGGTGGAACAGAGTGGAGTTGAATAAAAGATGGAGTAAAATAGAATAAAATAGAATAAAACACAGTATTGGTGCATGCATCAACGTGTGTGGGGGAGGGGGGGAGAGGGGGGGGATAGGGGGGGAGGCGGGGGATATGAAGGATGGGGTGATAGTGGATTGCCACTGGATATACAGTAAATGAAACGTAAACAATTAGTTTCAGTGACTCACACGGGCTTGTGTGAGACTTCACCCTCAACGCTGACTTTGCTTCGTGAATGCAAACTCCTATAAAGGAGTGACAATAAACAAAAAAACTCACACGGCCTAATGTGAGTTCGTTCCCTCAGTGGGTGATGTCAGCCTGTTTAGGTGATGCAGGTACGTCTCAGCAAACTATTCCCAATGGGTGTGGTGTGTGAGTGGCTCCTCTCCCCGTCGCCCATAGACCAAAGTATGTGCAAAACCAGAGTTAGCAATATAAACAGGTCTTTATTGGTAACAGTAAAACATGAAAAAACGAGCATGCACAAGAATAAACGATGCAAAATACAAAGTAAATAAACAATGAACACACTCACACTAAATGGCAACTCTTGTTGCCCAGCATCAGCCGCGTGGTTTGATCCAGCAAGATCTCTTCCTCCGTTGGTGTTCTCACTGACGCGTCCGGCAGTGGAACCGGAAGGGAGGATCTACACCGGATGTCCTGAGGTTGGCTGGGTCCCTCTCTCAATGAGCTCCGGCAGGGAACAACGCGTTTCGCAATAAGCTTCGTCAGGTTCCTGCCGGATGCTCATTGCACATAGTATATATAGGCGCTGGGTCTTAATTGGTTAATTGTTATTAGTGAAAACACTTGGCTTTTATTATAATTAGAGCATCGTGTTAGAGCTGAGACATACCTGCATCACCTAAGCAGGCTGACATCACCCACTGAGGGAACGAACTCACATTAGGCCGTGTGAGTTTTTTTGTTTATTGCCACTCCTTTATAGGAGTTTGCATTCACGAAGCAAAGTCAGCGTTGAGGGTGAAGTCTCACACAAGCCCGTGTGAGTCACTGAAACTAATTGTTTACGTTTCATTTACTGTATATCCAGTGGCAATCCACTATCACCCCATCCTTCATTAAAAAAATTATTTTCAAAGAATCCGGTCAATACAAATGATCAATCTATGAACACCACTCCAGATAATATAATAACTCCATCACAAGATACTTTAATCACCTTTAAAGAAATGAGTGTTATTCATGACCTAGACAGTTTACTTGGAGAGCAAGGTGACCAGTCTGACGATAATGTTGATCTGTCTTCTTTTCTGGATAATATCCATACAGGGTACAAAAAGAAATCTTTATTCTGTCCCAATTTTGTAAAGGGCCCTCATTTGTACACTTTTGAAAGATTGGTGGAAAGAGATTTAGATATTTTATCCAAGGTTGTTTCATTTGGAACACACACCACCAATCTCTCTTCATCTGAACGCAAACAATTGAGTGATTTACAAAAAAATAAGTCACTCATAATCAAAAGTGCAGACACAGGAGGTGCCATAATTATACAATCTTCAAAGTCATATGAAATGGAAGCTCAACGCCAACTTAGTGACACCGTGTCATATTCTAGGCTACCATGTAATCCCACAGTTTCATTTAAGAGAGAACTGGTTGAGTTGTTAGAATTGGGGAGAATCTTGCAAGTCATAGATAAAAATGAATATGAATTCTTGTTAACTCCATATCCCATCGTGCCGATATTCCACCATCTCCCAAAGATCCACAAATCACTGGAGAACCCTCCGGGGCGCCCTATAGTCTCCAGTATTGGATCTTTGGGAGATGGTCTCTCTCGGTACGTTGATTCGTTCCTGCAACCTCTGGTCAAGCTTCTACCTTCATATATTAGAGACACAGTAGATCTCAAGTCATTAAAGGAAATCCAATGGTCTAAATCTTACCATTGGGTGACAATGGATGTCTCATCTTTGTACAGCATAATTGACCATGACCAAGGGATGGCTGCTGTTCAACACTATTTACACAAATCAGATTTATCGGGAGCACAACAATTTTTTTTGCTAGACTCTATTAAATTTTTATTAAATCACAATTATTTTATGTTTGATGATCATTTTTTTCTTCAGTCACGGGGCTGTGCTATGGGGACTTCTTTTGCCCCATCTTATGCAAATTCATTTATGGGTTTTTGGGAGAGCACTCACATTTATGGTAGTAATAATTTATTCAGGGATCACATAATTTTCTTCAAAAGGTATATCGATGACCTGATCCTGATCTGGGACGGTAATATTGATATGTTAGGTACATTCATCGATATACTAAATACTAACCAATTTAATTTAAATTTCACTTTTGAGAATCACCCCACAAGCATTAATTACTTAGATGTACATTTATACATAGATCTGTCCTGTACCATCCAGATGGAGGTTTTCAGGAAGATCAATTCACGAAACACCTTTCTGAGATTTGACAGCAGTCATCCAAGGCCATTGATAAAAGGAATACCAAAAAGTCAATTTTTGAGATTAAGGAGGTTGTGTTCCTCAGATGAGACATTCATTCACTATGCTAGGGGCTTGACGAAGAGGTTCAGAGAACGGGGATATGATGAACTGACCGTAAAATGTGCGTTCGACAATGCATTTCAACTGAATAGAGATAGCCTCATTGCTACATGTGGAGATAAATCACGAACTCAGAAATCAAAGGGAAATACAAATAAAAAGAACAACAAGATCAATGATTTTGATACTCCATTTTTTATTACCAAATTTAGTAATCAGGCACAACAGGTCAAAAAGATCATACATAAGCATTGGAGTGTTTTAAAACTTGATAGCGAGCTATCCCCATTTATTGAACAAGGTCCAAAAACAGTTTTTACCAAAGCTAAAACATTGGCCAGTTATCTTTCCCCCAGCCTTTTTTCATCCACTGACTCAGGAGTATCCCTGAATAGAACTAGAGGCTTCTTTAGATGCGGCAAATGTAAAATCTGCAGATATGCATGCCCAGTAAAACACCTCATTGTTAAGAAAATGAAAAAAACATATATGATCACGTCTTTTATAAATTGCAACACACAATTTGTGATCTATTACATTTGGTGTAACTGTTCTAAGGGATACATTGGGAGAACAATAAGACCCCTGAGACAAAGAATAATGGAACATATTAGGTTTATTAGAATTAAAGACAAACAACATCCAGTATCAAGACACTTTGTAGAATGTCCTCAAGGTGGTCTTACAAATTTAAAATTTTTGGCGAATGAGCACATTGAGACTTTGAAATGAGGGGGTGACAGATTGAACATTCTGAACAAAAGAGAAATGTTCTGGATGTTCTCCCTGAACACCATGGTACCCTATGGAATAAACGTGGACTGGGAGTTACAACACTTCTTGTAATAATGTGTTGACTTGTGATGCAAATTGACCATTTGTTCATATGCGTTATTTGATCAAGTTTATGGCTCTTGTGAAGAGCAGGAATTATTATGTTATAACACATATGAAACAGGGGTTTCCTGTTTATGAACATCCTATTTCTATTTTCTATTTTTTAGATAAACTATTATTATATAACATCATGGCAAATAATTTATTTCCAAAAATGTCCATATATGTTGCTTTGCCTCGTACATTTAGGCAAATGAATGAAGTGCCTTACATCTATGAATGTGATCTTGTAATACCAGTGTAGTTTGTAATTGTTATGTTTTGTTTATATTCTTTGTAATTCTCAATGTATTGTGAGGATATATTTTTTCAGCAAATAATGTGTTTTTAATGTACTTTCACTATAGTGTTGATAGTGTTTTAATGGTTTAAGATTATTATGTGGGTCAATGTCCTTTGAATTGCAATAATCTACATTATCTAATTGTAGATATGACACTGACCCAGTGTGCTATTTGTTTATTTATATACCCATGCTCTCTCCCTTACGATCATTCAATATACTCGATCAAGCCGTGTTGTTTACTATCCGTCATAGATGGTATGTGATTGGTCAAAATGGGCCATCACGTCATAGCTGGGAGGTTACCTTACCTCTCACACATGCATTCAATGCAGTACAGCCGGCGATTCTCTTGGGCTCATGTATACCACGTCACCAAGGGGGCGTGACGCTTCCCATTGGAGGCAACAGTGTAGCGTCACAAGTGAAGGGAGGGATTGATGGGTATTTAAACATGCGATCGGTTGTGTATACTCTCTCTTTGATAAAGCGTGGGGTTCCACGTGAAACGCGTCAGAAGTATTTATTGCTGTTTTTAAATGTGCCTTTAATAAAAATTTTGCACCTAGTTCTTTGCAGTTTTTGGTCCGTAATTCTTCTTCATCAGCAGCAGATGCACCGCCACTTTTTCTACTTTTCTTTTATTTTTAACAAACCAACATACTCATTTTAATTTCTGTCTTTTTTCTCCCTCTCTCCCTCTCCATGTCTGTATATTTCTATTTCTCTCTCTCTATCCCTCTCCATCTCCATCTGTCTGTATCTCTCCCTCTCTCCGTCCCTCTCCATCTGTCCGTATTTCTCCATTTCTTCTCTGTCTGTCTCTCTCCCTCTCCATCCATCTTCATCTGTCTGTATCTCTCCATCTCACTCTCCATCTCTCTATCTCTTTCGGTCCCTCTCCATTTACTAATTCATGACAAAAAGCATCAAACATAATAACTGGATTTATCAAATGCATGGTGGTCAATTAAACTCAAAATGTAGGGAGGTTATACAGATGTTATTCTTAGTTCGTTAACTTGTTCAACATAATAGAAGTGACAAGGGTTTTTACATTTCCAACCTTAATATAATAGTCACATGTGCATATTATCCAGCATGTAGGGAACCAAAGAGGGTTACCTAGGCACACTCACAGGACATCTCAGATACTTTGTTTGTGGTGTCCTTTCGGATTCCTGTGCTAGTCCCTCGTGGTCGCCCACCCAACGACTCCTTAGTCCGAAGACAGGATAAATAAAAATTGACTGCAAACAATGAATTTAACCACTTCAGCGATATCTTACCACAATTTATTCAGTCCCCTGTGCCGAGACAATAGACAGCAACAATGTTTCGGGAGGGGGGTGGAATATGGGGGTGGGGGGACACAATCCCCACTCTTCGTTTGGTCCTATTGTCTCTGCACGCAGGACTGAATAAATTGCAGTGAGATATCTCTGAAGGGGTTAAATCCCTTGTTTGCAGTTCTTTTCCATGTATCCCATATTAACCAACTTCCCTCACAAATTTCAATTACTTATAGCCCATACCCCAGATGCAGTCATTTCGAAATCGTCCGGTTTTCCTCACTGATGGCTGGTTGTACTGCGCATGCGCGCGCATGTCCGTGACGTAATTTCCGGGGGAAGTCCTGCCCTCCGATAGGTCCTGTCTTCAGTAGCTGTTCCTCAAACTGGAGATCTCGGCATCCCATCCAGGCGCATGCGCGAGCGCATATCCGGCATCCCTCCTCTGGCTACTGACGTCATCCTGCAGAGGCGTGTTCTCCATACGATCCGTCTGTCCCACGATGTCTTGCTGCATAGCCATGCCCTTTAGGTGGGCAGCAAGCATGTAGTGGTACATAAGGGAGGAGAGAAAGAAAAGCCACTTTAAGAAGCAGAAATTTAAAAAGTTGTATCAGACTATAAAGAAAATTCAAAACCACAAACAGGATATACAGCTCACTAGAGTAATTGTGTAATGTTTAAATGGGTGTGCCCATAAACGCCTAGTGTGATGTTGGGTGCAGCTGATGAGCTAATACTAGTAGATTGACAGAAAATTGGAGAGCAGAAGCATATTAGTACCTCGGCTATCCAACTAGTAGCTCATTTGTCAAATGCACTCCTGGGCGGTTAAAACTTAACATTTAATAAGTATCTAGCTAAAATAAAATCTACATAGAAAGTAATTATTATATACACACAATGTACTTATAAAGGAAGGGTCATGGGAAGGTAGGGTTGGACTCAAGGTGTATAGCACACATGAAATTTTCCTCAATTTGTTCAAGGCAAAATAGGCTAATTAACACCTGGAGTTACCTATTGTTTTAGGACATAGAATCTCTGAATGACCACCACTACTTGGACTGTAATACCTATTTTGACATACATATGCTGTGCGGCATCAAGCGTAGCATACCGATCAAGCCAACCTGTAATTGTAAAATATAGCACCAAACAGTGATATGCCTGGATTAATATACTACTGCCCTAAATAAATGAAAACATAATATTAACACTGTAGGTACAACACGATCGCAGGTTGGTGGTACGTGGATTGATTCTACGCAAGATGACGATAACATACACAGCATATGGATCAATAAAATATAGCTAATGCAGAATATAGTTGTCACCAAAATCAACTGTGGCTAAACACTTTGCTGAGAGAAATGAAAACAGCACATAAATATGACTGTGGTGTATGGACATGCGGTCTGGATCTGACAATGCTAGTGAATCAATGTCTTCAGTGCAGCAATCTGCATCATACAATGCTGGTAGATCAATGTATCCAGTACACAACACTAAGCCTTCATACATAAATATTAGCACTGAGACTGCAGTTTGCCATGTATAGAACACACCGTGTGAAAGCCAGTATTAACAGTATTAATGAATCAATGTATCCAGTGCATAGCATTGAACCGTCTAGCATACCTAATAATAGTAGCACTGAGACTGCAATTGCCATAAACAGAGCCCACAGTGTGGAAGCCAACAGCAGAGACAAAGCAAATAGCTAATAAAATAAGTCTGTAGCAGAGACAGGAGATACAATGTACCAACGATACCCGGCTCCCAATAGTCCCTCCCTGATGACGTCACCACGCCGAACGCTGAATTACTAACAGTCCACTACTTATAGCCCATACCCCAGGTGCAGTCATTTCGAAATCGTCCGGTTTTCCTCACTGATGGCTGTTTGTATTGCGCATGCGCGCGCATGTCCGTGACGTCATTTCCAGGGGAAGTCCTGCCCTCCGATAGGTCCTGTCTTCAGTAGCTGTTCCTCAAACTGGAGATCTCGGCATCCCATCCAGGCGCATGCGCGAGCGCATATCCGGCATCCCTCCTCTGGCTACTGACGTCATCCTGCAGAGGCGTGTTCTCCATACGATCCGTCTGTCCCACGATGTCTTGCTGCATAGCCATGCCCTTTAGGTGGGCAGCAAACATGTAGTGGTACATAAGGGAGGAGAGAAAGAAAAGCCACTTTAAGAAGCAGAAATTTTAAAAAGTTGTATCAGACTATAAAGAAAATTCAGTTTATAACTGGACGAAACAGGACAGACGCCCAAGATTCACCAATAAAGGGAAATCTAATCAGAGGAGAGAGGAAGCACAGACGAGCGATTCAGAAGCAAGCACCTCCACAGATGGGGTTAATCCCCAAGCTGCAGGACAAAAGGCTTTTTTAGGAAGGGGCAAAGATCAAAAACAACAAAAGCGAGACTAAAAACCAGGAGGGGGGGACGTAATCCCAAGAACACCACCGGTGCTGAGGCCGCACCCACGATGAATACTGATAACATAGTAATTAACCTATCTGACTATTCCATTTCAGAAATGGAATGACGTGTTTTGGCTAAAGGCCCATCGTTTGTTCCTACCACCTTCCCTAAGAGGTTTGAGGTAGAAGTTGAGTTATTTAAATTGGAAAAGAAACTAAACCTTAAATCCTTTTTTCTCAACAGAGCGGATGGTCAGCAGCAGCAGCAGCAGCAGCAGCAGCAGCAGCAGCAGCAGCAGCAGCAGCAGCAGCAGCAGCAGCAGCAGCAGCAGCAGCAGCAGCAGCCACTAACTGATGTACAGGTACCTGACACTACAAGAGTGATTTGTAAGTTGAACTCTAAGTTCATACCACCAGTTAAGAATCCCTCTGTACAGGTATTTATGAATATGGTGAAAAATTATGTTAATCATTATTTTAAAACACACCATAAGACATATCATAATCTTACAAAGAACAAAGAAAGCTGCTCGCTGTGAGCTTACTCTGTGATGCACCAATTTACCACATAAACTATGTAATTAAGGGGTTAAAAGCATTGGTCTCCCGTGGCAGTGACTGACTGAGTGGGTGGGTCACTGACTGACTGGGTGGGTGACTGGGTAGGTGGGTTGCTGTGTGGGTGACTGGCCCCAATACATTTTAAAAGAACCCCAATACATTTTAAAAGAACCCTTACCTCCCCAATACATATTCAAAATACACCCGTCAGCCCAATACATATAAAATTCAGACTTACCTTGGAGATGGTGTCAGGAGGGACGGCAGTGGATGCGGAGGTGGGGCAGTGGATGCGGGGGGCAATGTATAAGGAGGGGGCAATGGATAAGGAGGGGGGCAGCGGATGCGGAGGGGGGGCAGCGGAGGGGGGGCAGTGGATGCGGAGGTGGGGCAGTGGATGCGGAGGGGGGGGCAGTGGATGCGGAGGGGGGGGCAGTGGATGCGGAGGGGGGGGCAGTG
>NC_134485.1:106183445-106265393 GCF_040206685.1 Ascaphus truei | reverse complement strand
ATTGTGAAGAGGGGGCATCCTGACACTGGTTAATGGGTTCAGAATCATTCACATCTGGCTTTTTTGTTGTTCGGTTAGTGAGGTCATCACACACACACACACACACACACACACACACACACACACACACACACACACACACAAACACACACTGTACTTCTCGAAATAAACCTACGTTTCTATGAAAATGTAAGTTTTTTTTTTTTGCGGCCCACCTGAACTTAAACCTTGTTTAATGTGGCCCTTGATAGCATTTGAGTTTGACATGCTTGCTGTAACGTAAGCAGCTCCCCCCCCCCCCCCCCCCACACACATTCCCTCCTCTCCGGCCTCATCCCTCCGTCCCTCCTCCAACACACACATATACACACACATGTAGACACACACACACATGTAGACACACACACACATGTAGACACACACACACATGTAGACACACCCACACATGTAGACACACACACACATGTAGACACACACACACACACATGTAGACACACACACACACATGTAGACACACACACACACACATGTAGACACACACACACACACACACATGTAGACACACACACACACATGTAGACACACACACACACGTAGACACACACACACACACACATGTAGACACACACACACATGTAGACACACACACACATGTAGACACACACACACATGTAGACACACACACACACATGTAGACACACACACACACACATGTAGACACACACACACACATGTAGACACACACACACATGTAGACACACACACACACACATGTAGACACACACACACACACATGTAGACACACACACACACACACATGTAGACATACACACACACACACACACACACACACGTAGACACACACACACATGTAGACACACACACACATGTAGACACCCACACCCACACATATACACCCACACCCACACATGTACACCCACACCCACACATGTACACACACACCCACACATGTAGACACACCCACACATGTAGACACACACACATTAGACACACACACACATGTAGACACACACACACACACATGTAGACACACACACACACACACACACGTAGACACACACACACACGTAGACACACACACACACGTAGACACACACACACATGTAGACACACACACACATGTAGACACCCACACCCACACATGTACACCCACACCCACACATGTACACACACACCCACACATGTAGACACACCCACACATGTAGACACACACACACACATGTAGACACACACACACACACACACACATGTGCACCCACCCACACATGTAGACACACACACATGTACACACATGTAGACACACACACACATATGTAGACACACACATGTACACACACACACACACACATATAGGTACACACACACATGTACACACACACACACACACACACACACGTACACACACACACGTACACACACGTACACGTACACACACGTACACACATATGTAGACACACACACATATGTAGACACACACACACGTACACACAAGTAGACACACACACACACACGTAGATACACACACACACGTGTACACACACACGTACACACACACGTGTGCGCACACACGCACGTGTGCACACACACGCACGTGTGCGCAAAGTGTACACACACACGTGTATACACACACGTGTATGCACACACACACACGTGTATGCACACACACACATTATACTGTATATATATATATCACACATAGACACAGACACACACACACACACGGTATACCCAGCACCACCACATCAGCACACCGGTATCCTCGGCCCCCCGCCATTCCCAGACCCCATCAACACCATCACCCACACATCAGCACCTTCGCACCTCCCCCATCGCCACACCCACAGCACCCCCACATCCGCATCCCCACATCAACACCAAACCCTCCCAAATCAGCACCCGATACAATCACCATCAGTACAGCCACAGCAGCAGTACCACCACACACCGCCATGGGCCGCGTGGACCACTCCCCCCCAGCCACCCAAATGCCACACCCACACCACAAACATCCCGGGCAATGCCGGGGCTCTCAGCTAGTATAAATATACAAAATATATATACTGTTGTTATATAAATCTACAGAAATAACAAAAATATTAGGTACAGTACATTATTTGATATAATTTTTTTTTTTAAGTTGTATAAAAATACTTACGCGTTAGTTACCCTTGGTGCTCTTTTGCATTCTCTGTTTTTTCCGTGTGCATGATAGCTCACGGTGGTTGCTGGCACAACGAGGCCAGAAGTAGCTAACCAGTGTTGGATAGCAGCAATTCGGTGTCCGCTCGTGTACATCTCCTTAATTCGCATGCTGAGATCCTTGGAAATCTTTTTAATAGGCATTGCTGCGAGTAGAAAGAAATACAAACACAAGAATGTATATTCGATCTTTAGTCGATGTGTATTCAATGTGCAGTGAATCCACTAAATGGATGGTGTATTTATACGTTAATGACTCACATTAGAGTACGCCCACTTTCAACACCTGTACCTCGCCGCCATGCATAAAAGGTTACACACTTTGCATAGCCCACCACTCGATGATCTTTATCTGAACTTGCCCTTGTCCAGATACTGCATTATGCCATCTGCTTCCATGGATCAACCCCGATTCTACGGACGCAGGAACCCACTAGCCTCTGCCGTGCCTGTCATGCAGAAAAAGCGAAAGGCGGTTGCCGTTTCCACGCCAAGGCAAAAGCGTCAGGCAAAGGCCAACAAACAAAACCTTCTGCTGACCCCAAAGGCTAAGGGTTTTCATAGACGTCAGCCTTATTATGTCAAGAAGAAATACGGTGATGTACTCTCGACGCAAAACGAACGGGAGCCAACCCATCGAACCCGCAGACTACTTCCTCGCATACGCTTGGACGACTCTGCCGCCGCTGTCCCGGAAATCTTCAGCCCATCTTCTTCACCCCTCGTCCTCGACGCTGCCGCCGCCCTCCCGGAAACCCACAGGCCATCTTCTCCAGTTCTATCCGACGACGCTGCCGCTGGTGCCTCTGAAATCCACGTGTCACTTTCTCCTTAGCTCTTAGACGACTCTGCTTCTCGCCCGGAAATCCAAAGTTCACTTTCTCCATCCCTCTTCGACGACGCTGCCACTTCTCCTCTACCGGATATCCACAGGTCACCTCCTCCACCCTTCTTTGACGACGCTGACGCTTCTCTCCATGGAACCCCCATCTCATCCTCCGTTGCACCCATCCACCCAGATGTCCACACGCCATGCACAAGAAGCAGCTCGTTAGACCGGATGCTGAATGGGATAAGTGTGGATATCCCGGGAACTCTATTGTGCTGGCAAAGATAGATTTGATTCTGGAGACCATGCTACATATAGAGCAACGGATGCTACATATAGATCAACGGATGCAACATATGGATCAACGGATGGAGAAGATAGAGGCTGACATAGCGGATATACATCATTTGCTCGGTTTTCATGCCTCGGTTTCCCCGACGCCGGAGCAGGAGGGTGACATGGATGTGCAGAAAGGGAGCATCGACCCCCTTTCATCACCAAGCGCACCCTCTCCACCAGAAGATGTAGTGTACATGTATGCCGTTGAGGAGGACATGACAACCCCATCAAGACCACGGCAGGAGACAACACGGCGACCAAGACCGGAGGAAAGCTTCCTCCCAGACAACCTACCATCGCCCGTCGCCTCAAGCACACCCACTCTCAGAAGACCTACATTCGCTCGCATCGAAACGGTGCCCGACATCACCCTGTGCGATCTGCCACCAGCACTGAGGGAGGAGTATAGGGTGATGAGTGCTGGTGCACCCCACAAGTATGCCTTGTTACTTTTTAAGCACCATGTGCCCTACTCTTTGTACTGCGACTGGGCCTTTAGAGGGAACTACGAAGGAAATCGCGTAAAAAAGGCGCTTCCTGCCAATTTAAGACAGACCATTCTGGGGGAATTGCGGTGCTTTTATACAATTACAGATCCTGTAATAAAAGGCGTTCGAGACTGCATTAATGGCGTTTTGCGCCATGCAAGGAATCGGCCATGGACGGACAATCTGGTGGACTTTCTGTTTTAATCACGGGTACTGTAAGACCATACTGTTGTGCTGAACTGTACTGTACATGTTTTGACCTGCTGTACTTAAATAAAGGAGATGTTGTTGTGTGTTTTAACTTGTATTTATACAGAAATGTTTTAACTTGCTGTACACACACAGGACATGCACAATTCCAGTCCCGGAGGGCCGCAAACAGACCTGGTTTTCAAGGTTGTCCTGAAAACCAGGCCTGTTTGCTACCCTCGAGGACTATAGTGGTGCAGGCCTGACTGACTGTTTTGCACACCATCCCACTGTACTGTATATGTTTCTTTAATAAAGGAGATGTTGCGTTTTGTATACTGTATTTTATGAATAAATATATATATTTTTTTTTATAACTTTCATTTTTATTTGGTAATATAGTGCATACATGGCATCACCACCCATTAGCATACATTACTATATACCCAACTTTATCGGAAAGACCATACAGACAGACTAGACAAACTACATGTAACGATACTTCATTTGGACAAACATGACTTACCGGACTGGGGCGAGACACATATGGGTATTTGGGCGGGTCTGTGGGAAGGGGGAATGGGGGAGCACTGGAGGCTGCTTCTTCAATGGGGAGGAGCTGCACCTCGGTATGTACACCTGTCGGTTCCTGTTGACTTTTTGACAAGCCCTACTCTATCCGTCTCTATGTCTTCGTCTGGTCTGCTCCGTCAAAGGAGAACGCATCTGTTTTTATTAATGCAAAATTGTGTCGGCATCTATCCCCGGGATGTCTGTGTGGGCTAGCCACGGGGCCCATACTTTTAGAAATTTGGAGCCAGAGTCGTTGACCCAACTCGTCAACTGTTCCATCTGGCAGATATGCCAAATTCTATTCCTGATTTTGGGTATAGCTGGTAAATCTTGCTGTTTCCACAATGCTGCGATCTCGCACCTCGTGGCGGTTGCAAAATGCGCGACCAGTTTGTGTGTCGCATTGGACACGCCCTGGGGCCGTCTGCCCACTAAGAACAGCCACGGGTCCAGGGGGCTCTCCAAGTTGAGAATCCTTTGTAGCCACTCTCTAATAGATTCCCAAATCGGGACCACGCTTGGGCAGGACCACAGCATATGTTTTAGGTCAGTGACTTCCCCACACTGTTTTGGGCAGAGCGGGGAATATCCCCTGACAAATTTAGAGAGTTTTAATGGGGTATGATACCACCGCATTAGGACTTTATATGCGTTCTCCTTTAACGTGGCGCATATTGAGCTTTTAGCTGCCGCTTGCAATATTTGGTCCCATTCCTCGTCCTCTAGAGTCTCCCCTAAATCCGTCTCCCATTGTCGCATGTATTTCAGTCGGGGGGCGTCAGATGTCTCTGGACAGATCACCTCCCTATACATCCTAGAAGTTAGTCCCCTTGTGTCCGTTTCTCTAGAACACAGCTGTTAAAAATTGGTTCGTGCCGGACGAACTGGGAATTTATTATAGAATGCCCTGACATGGAGGAATCTAAATAATTCTGAGTTTGGTAATTTCTTTTCTGCTTTGATCATGTCGAACGTCTTGATAAATTTCCTTCCTTCCAGGTCTTTTAGTCTATTATAACCCGCTTGCGTCCACTTTACAAATCTGTCGCCTAACAGCCCTGGAGCAAAATCCGGATTCCCCACCAAGGGGGTCATCAATGACTGTAGTGTGGTCAGCTTAGCTTTAAATTTAGATTACTCCCAGCCCACCAGCGAGTTCGCAATTGCCCAGAGTGGCGTCCCTGTTGCTTTCTTACTTTTTTTTGGAAGCCAGATCAGATCGTGCAATGTCACAGGTGCGTAACATTCTTTTTCTAGGGCTACCCATCGTCGTTTGGCTGGGTTCGAGTGCCACTGGACAATTTGGCATAATTGTGCCGCCTTATAGTATGCCAACAAGCAAGGTACCGATAACCCCCCTTTCGTCACTGGCCTTGTCAGTATGTTTTTCGCAATTCGTGGGCTTTTTTTGTTCCAAATAAATCGAATAATGTGAGTTTGTAGTGCCAGAATCTCAGCCTGAATGAGCGGTATTGGGAGGACTTGAAACAGATATAACATTTTGGGTAGGAGGTTCATTTTTACACTATTTATCCTACCAAACCATGAAATACTGTAGCCCGCCCAGACCCTGAGATCCTCCCTCAGTTTCTTCATTATTCTGGGGAAGTTAGCTTTGTATAATGTTTTGTATTCCTTAGTGATATATACCCCTAAATATTTGATTGCGGAGGGCTGCCATTTAAAATTGAAGTTGAGCTCTATCAATTTTTCGACCGATTTGGTTTGGTTGATGTTAAGAGCTTCCGACTTGGTCTGGTTAATTTTGAAACCCGAGACCATGTTGAATGTTAAGATCTCAAACACGTTGGGCAGGGAGGTAAGCGGCTTTGATAACGTTAAAATCACGTCATCTGCATATAGCGCCACTTTATGCGCTTGCTCTCCTACTTCGATCCCTGCTATAACTGGGCATAACCTGATATGGGCTGCTAGGGGCTCTATACAAAGGACAAATAACAAAGGTGATAAGGGGCAACCCTGTCTCGTCCCGCTACGGATGTTAAATACATCTATGGGGAAACCCTGGTGTCGCACTCTTGCTGTGGGACCATTATAGAGAGCTAGTATTGCCTCCAGGAGGCGCCCCTCGAAGCCGAACGCCCCCAGCGTCTCTTAGGTAGGGCTAGTCAATCCTGTCGAAGGCTTTTTCGGCATCCAGACTTAATACCATTGACGGGATATTTTTCCTTTTGTCCAAATCAATCAAATCTATAATCCATCTGGTATTGTCTGTCGCCTGCCTAACTCCAATAAAACCCACTTGATCCGGATGTATCAACCCAGGAAGGACAATGCCCACCCTGTTAGCTATTAGTTTAGAAAAGATTTTGATATCCAAATTAATCAGGGATATGGGCCGGTAGCTCTTGTAGTCTGCCGGGTCCTTACCGGGTTTGTGGATCAACGAGATAGATGCCTGGAGCATCTGTGCCGGGAAGGGCGCCCCTGCTAGTATCCCATTAAATAATTTCAGCAAGTGGGGAGCCAGGATCTTACTAAATTTCTTATAATATAAATTAGAAAAGCCGTCCGGCCTGGGGGCTTTGGCTGGCTTAAGGGCCTTCATTACCTCCGTTACTTCCTCTAGGGTGAAATCCCCTTGTAGTGCCTCCTTGTCCTCCCTTCCCAAAGTAGGTAAATTCGCCTCTATTAGGAATTTCTCCAGTGTCTCTGCGGTCTTTTGGTTGTGGCTGACCTTGTCCCCATCATATAGTGTCGCGTAATAATTTTTAAACACTTCCACTATTTGTCTAGGATCGGAGGTAAGGTCACCCCCCTGTGATTTGATGGTCGCTATACGCTAATTTGGAAGCTTATTTCGGAGCTTATTGGCTAGTAAGGTATCTGGCTTGTTGGCCTTCTCATAGTATCTGCGCTTAGACCATGCCATCTCCTTTTCGGCTTGGGAGGATAGCACCAAATTAAGCTTGGTTTTAGTTACAGTCAGTTCCTTCCATATGGTCTGACATTTGTTAATTGTATGTTGTGCAGTGAGGTGTGCTATTTTCTCCTGCAGCTCTGTTATCTTCGTCACTTTCTCCCTCTTTCGTTTACCTGCGATAGTCATCAGTATACCTCTGAGGGTAGCCTTATGGGCCTCCCAGAGCGTGGATTGTGACATAACGCTGCCCTCATTTTCTCGAAAGTAGTCTTTGATCCACTCACCTATTTCTTTTTCAGTAGCGGGTGATTTTAGGAGGAGTTCGTTGAGCTTCCAGTTTGCTCCAGGTCTGTCTAGCGCCTCTAGTGTGCACCTCAGCTCTACTGGTGCATGATCTGACCACGAGATTCCATGTATCTCGGTGTGGCTGACCACCGGGACCACTCTGTTTGATACTAGGAGGTAATCTATCCTACTGTATCGGTTGTGGGGGTGGGAGAAGAATGTATATTCGCGTGCGCTTGGGTGTTGTTCCCGCCAGATATCTATCAGCTGACAGTCTTGCAGGCCTTTATGTATTGTTTGTATGCCCTGTTTGTGAGAAGGGTTAGGTCTCGTACATCTGTCTAAGTCAGGGTCTAGAGTGCGGTTAAGGTCACCTGCCAGGAAAATATTCCCTTTTGCCACTTTGTGTATTTTATCAAAGAGAGTGTCAAAGAATGCTGAACTTTGTTCGCATGGGGCATATATCGAGGCTAATGTTAGGGGTTGACCGTGTATTGTACCGTTCAGAATTAGGAATCTGCCCTCCTTGTCTGTATACTGTTTATCTATATTTAACGCTAGCCTGTTGTGAATTATAATAGCTACACCTCTTTTTTTGACGTTGGCCGAGGCCAAATAGACCGATCTATAGCTCTTATCTAAATATTTTGGATGATTGGTGTGTGAGAAGTGGGTTTCTTGTAAAAAGATAATATCTGCTTTCATACGACTGTATTCTTTAAACGCTATTCTGCGCTTGATGGGGCTATTAAACCCTTTAACGTTATGTGAGATCATAATTAGCTCTCTACTCATCTTGGTTGCAATTGGTGACTGCTCCGGTGTCAGGTGTGACCTCCTCTTGTGTGCCGGCCACCACTGTGACTGCTTCTTCAGCTGTTGGTGCTCTGCTTTTCCTCCGTCTTCAGAACGTATGTGTGCTAGGACAGGGGGAGGCGGATACAAGAGGGGGGGGGGGGTAAACAATGAGACAAACATAAACCGAATACAAAAACTGTGTTCTCAGGACCTTGGTACGCGTAACCTGGCTCTAAGAACAACGCCCCTGGGTGACCAGTGTGGGAGGTGAGACGCCCCCTCCCCTCGCGCCCCGCCCCTCCCTTCACTGTTATCCCCTCCCAAGGGACTTCGCCGGTTACCTGGGTTGATGTCATAACTTGTCCCGGCGGTTGGCTCATGCAGAATCCGGGGCAGGCGCCAACCCTGCCGCCCGGCCCCACTCCTTTATTTACTGTCACTGGAAACGAAGAACTCTTTCAAGCACCTTTCCCCTTCCCTTGTGTACTTTCCTGCTTGTTGACTGCTTTCTACTCCCCTCTCCGTGACGACCTACCTCCCCCCGAGTGCTTTCGTAGTTGAACCCTGATACCTCTATATGTGGTGTATATCCGTGACCTATCTGAGCCTCCTGGGTGCTTGTCTATTCAGTAGTATGGTAAGTCTTCTCAGAAGAACTTACTTCATTGCTTACTATTTCGGGGTGGCACCTGGACTCTATGACTGTGCCCTCCAAACCCTCTTCTTAACCCTGTTCTGTCTTTGCGCTGTGTCTGCGGGCAGTCTTTCCGGTCTCATCTTTTCCTTCTTTCGTCTTTGTCTGTGTCTCTCCCCCCTGTGTTCCTTCCTATTTCCGTCGTAACCTACACTTACCCTCCACTATGTCATTCCCTTCAGTCATCCTATCTACCTACTCCTCCTTCCTCACTTTCTTTCCCTTCCGTCACTTAACTATTCCAGTCTCCGCTTCTGCTTCTCTATATCCCCTGTCCTGCTGCCTCTCCTCCTACTATCTCCCTTGTTATCTCATTGCGTCTCTGTTCCTATCCTAATGATCACTTCCCTTCCATCTTGTCTACCTACTTCACTCTCATCTATTACTTCTCTCTCTTCCCGTTCTCTGCTACTTTCTAATATAACCGTTTATCACTTCCCCTCCCTCTACTTTCGTTCCCACCCCTTCTTGTTTTCTTTTTCCTGCTCGCCATTCTTGGATGGGGTACAATCTCCCACTCGCTGACTGTTCTTCTCCGCCTGTCATCTTTCTTGCGTGCTCCTGCTTTGTCTTCCTGGTGTCCGAGATGCTCTGCTAGTGCGCTGTCCTATGTGGTACAGGGATGTTGCCCGGCGCCCTCCAGTGACGTTGCTGCCGGGGCCTTTCGTGTCATCCGCCACCTCCAAGATGGCCACCGTGCGGACCGCCCCTTCCTGTGACGTGCTTCGTTGGTCCGCCATTTTGGAATGGGCGGCTCACCTGTGTGGACGCGTCATCGGCTGCTCTTCCCGCTCGGACAGATCTTCCCGCCAGCACCTTCCTTCCTGGTTCTGCGTACCACTGTGGGGTCCCCTGCTCCGCCATCTTAAGCGCCATGCTGCAGTCACGAGGTAAGGCTTTTTACAGGTTTCCGCTGTTCTTATCCTTTTACCGATAGGGCTCAGTCATCTTCCACCGGAGCTCGTGGGGGTGAAGAAGAAGTACCTTTAATATTTTTCGGGGTAACAGTGCAACTTTTAACTGATTTAACGGTAAACTTTTAAACTTGGTGTAGATTGAAACTGTAGTGAGTCTATGGTTTCCTCAGCCTTGGACGGCCCCTTCCACGGTCGTATTTCCCACTGTGGTCCACGAGGAGCCTGGGACTGCCTCTTCCGTGTCAGTGCCTGGTGGGGCCCGCTCGTAACCCTAATTTCTTGAGGAACGCTGGCCATTCTTCTGGCGACTTCATGCTTATTGGGCGCCCATTTCGGACCACCAGCAGTCCAAACGGGAATGTCCAGCGATAGCGAATCGCGCCATCCCGGAGTAGTAATGGGACATAGCCCCCTGCGACGGGCCATGGTGGACGGTGCAATGTCCTGGTAAACGGCAATTTTTATGCCTTCGAACTCCAAGAGGGGTGCATTCCTTGCACGTTGCAGCACCTCTTCTCGTGCCTTATAATAGTGAAGCCGCACGATAATGTCCCTCGGCTGTTCACTGAGTTGCGGTCTTGAGCGCAGCGCCCGGTAGCAACGATCCATGAGCAATTTGTCTTTTGGGGATTCTGGGCACATATACTCGAGCCACCGCGCCACGAGCTCCTCACAGTCCCCGATATTTTCCGGGATCCCCCGGAGGCGGACATTGTTACGGCGGTCGCGGTTTTCCGCATCTTCTTGCCTCTCTTTAAGGTCGTTAATCTGTGTCTGTAGGTCTGCTGGTTTTTTGGTGTTTCTTTGGCTTACTTTGGCGTTGGCATCCACCTTTGCCTCTAGTTCGTGAGTTCTTGCCCCTAGGCTCCCCACTTCCTTGCCTAGGGCTTTTATCTCTGCTTGGAGCATTGACTTCAGGTCTGTATATAACCGTTCGAAGTCGCAGCGTCTCACCGGTAGGAGGCCCTGATCTTCCCCTGGGTCTCCCTCCTCGTCTGACTCGAATCCCGTGCGGGAGGTGGGCGCCATTACTGTGGCTGTCCTGCTCGATCTTCCTCCTCCGAAATATTCAGGTAACCCCTTTTTTGGGGGGGGGTTTTGGCTACCTTCTTGGACATCTCGGCTGCTTTAGCTACCGTTTGCTGTATTTTTGCGTGTGTATTGTTCGGTTAATCGTTTTTTATTTTATTAAAGTTTGGAGCGAGGCACGGAGCTACTGGGCTATGCTGCCATACTCCTTGCCTTCGCGCATGCACCACAAAGATTTTTTTTAATCACAGGTAAGACCATACCATTGTGCTAAACTGTATTGTACATGTTTTGCCCTGCTGTACTTAAATAAAGGAGATGTTGTTGTGTGTTTTTTAACTTGTATTTATACAGAAATGTTTTAACTTGCTGTACACACACACACACAGAACCTGCACAATTCCAGTCCCTGAGGGCCGCAAACAGGCACGGTTTTCAAAGGTTACCTTGAAAACCTGGCCTGTTTGCTGCCTTCGAGGACTGTACTGGTGCAGACTGTTTTGCACACCATCCCACTGTATATGTTTTGACTTGCCGTTCTTTAATAAAGGAGATGTTGCGTTTTGTATATTTTCTGAATAAAGAATTTGTTTTTAAAACATGAGACTGTAAACCAGGCCTGCCCAACTCGTAAAGTGAGAAGGGCCGAACTGCTCCAAGGAAAAAAAATTGGGGCCGCACGGGTTAAATCATCATCGTTATCATCGTCATCTCTCCTCCAGCACCTCTCATCATCATCATCCTCATATCTCCCCCATAACCCCTCAATATCAACCTTTACAATACTCCCCATCTATCTCTCATACCCCCATCTCTCCCCCTCAGCCACACAATACCACCCTCCACATCAAACACACAATACCCCCCTCCACATCAAACACACAATACCCCCTCCACATCCCCCCAGCCCATTCCATGTCAGCAGCCCCCCCCAAGTCAGCATCCCATGTCGGCATCCCCCCACAAGTCAGCATCCCCCCCATGTCTCTCTTCCCTCAATATGACACTCTCTCCCCCTCCCCTAAATGACACTTTCTTCCCCTCCTCTCAATATGACTCTCTCCCTGTTACGCCGGTGCTGCCCGCAGACCAGACCCGTTCCTTTCACTGAGGTGAGGAACGTATAGAAGCACGCACCCGCAGCAAAGGGAGCGTGTCCGGAGTGTGGTGATTTGGCGTTGCCAGGCCAGGTGTATTTAGCTAGCAATACTTGCCGGTACCGGTGTAGAAATGCCGTTGTCGTTGCCGTTAGCCAAAGTCTGGGATTGGAGAATTCCGGAAGGTCGTTTGTCCAAGCAGGGGTCTAGAGCCAGAGAGAGACGTCCGCCAAGCCAAGTCGTAACCTGAGAGAATAAGAGAGAAAACGCCAGAGTAGTAATCCAAGTGAAAACTATGTCGAGCAATGAGTAAGAGGAAGGACAGGCATTATAAAGTGTGACTGGCCAATCAGAGGTTGGGGCAGGCCTGGAGGACTGCGTGGAGCTATCCTGGATAGGTCCCCTTGATTGGCAGGCAGGTGAGGACTCTTGTCTTGGTAGGAGGTCCTCTTAGTGTGCTGGGGGCGGGTCTTCACTGCAAGAGCAGTGAATAAATTAACCTCACCCGGCGTGCGCTGTTCAGGCGCGCGGCTGGGGAATATGGCGGCCGTATGCGGGAATGCAGATCCTGCGGGCATCCGAGGATGCAGAGCATGGCGGGGAACCCCCAGGGCCGCCGAAGGTGAGTGACGCCAGCGAGAGGCGCGCGCCACGGTAGCGGGAGTAACCGCAGGAGAAGGGGAACCAGGGCGCGGATGCCGCGATCCCTGAATCCTCACAGTACCCCCCTCTTCAGGATCGGCCTCAGGACGCTCCTTCCATGGTTTTGATGGAAACTTTTTTCGAAAGCGTTTGAGGAGCATGAATATCTTTCAGGGGTACCCATGACCTCTCTTCGGGTCCAAAACCTCTCCAGTGGACCAAGAAGTGGACTTTACCTCTTGAAAGACGGGAATCCAGTAGAGCCTGTATTTCATACTCTTCGTTACCCTGTACCATCACAGGATCTGGTTTAGAAGTGTGATCCGGAAAGAGGCTACTGGAGATAAAAGGTTTGAGAAGTGAGGTGTGAAAGACATTCGGAATTCTCATGCTTTGAGGAAGTTGGAGTCGAAAAGAAACCGGATTAACCTGCTCCAAAATGGAAAAGGGACCCAGGAACCTAGGAGCCAATTTGAGGGAAGGCGTTTTGAGACTGATGTTCTTGGATGATAGCCAAACCTGGTCCCCGGGTTTGTATTCGGGTGCCGGACGACGGTGACAATCAGCCTGATTTTTAGATGTCAAGGATGCCTTTTGTAATGCAGATTGTATTCTGGACCAAGAGTCTTGTAGGAGAGCAATATGTTCGTCCACGGCTGGTACCCCAGAGGATTCTTTGGTAATAGGTAGGCGAGCCGGATGGAATCCGTAGTTGATAAAGAAGGGGGTCTCGTGAGTGGACTCATTCCTGGAAGAATTGAATGCGTACTCAGCCCAGGTAAGTAATTCTGCCCAGTCATCCTGAGAATTAGAGACGAAGCACCTTAAGTATTTCTCGAGGGATTGATTAACCCTCTCAGTCTGTCCGTTGGATTGAGGGTGATATCCAGAAGAAAAGGAAGACGAGATACCTAGTCTCTTGGTGAAATTTCTCCACAACTTGGAGACGAACTGGGAACCCCGATCGGACACGATGGATGTGGGAATCCCATGGATCCGGAAAATCTCTTTGGAAAAAATATCCGCAAGGGCGGGTGAGGAGGGTAATCCTTTGAGAGGGATAAAGTGTGCCATCTTGGAAAACCGATCCACTACCACAAGAATGGTATTCATGCCATTCGACCTAGGCAACTCCACAATAAAATCCATCGAAATGTGGGAACAGGGACGTTCCGGAATAGATAAAGGTAAGAGAAGACCCTGAGGTTTCTGACGAGGAATCTTGTTACGCGCACATACCGGACAGGACCGTGTAAATTCCAGAATGGTTTTAACCATATTGGGCCACCAAAAGGTACGACGGATGAGGTCCAAGGTTTTCTTGAATCCAGGATGCCCTGCCGAACGGACGGCGTGTCCCCAGTCCAGTATTTCAGGGATAAATTTGGGTTCCACATACAAAGAGTCTTTAGGAACCACAAGACTGGACGGGAGGTTCTCTTGAGACTTGATGATCCTCTCAAGATTCTTGAATGCCACAGCTGCTAAGATTCTTTGTTTAGGGAGGATGGACTCAGTGGATTTCTCTGATCTCTCTTCAGAAGAGTATTGCCGGGAGAGAGCATCCGCCTTGACGTTCTTAGTGCCGGGAATGTATGAGAGAACAAAATTGAATCTAGAGAAAAATAACGACCAGCGAGCTTGGCGAGGACCTAAACGACGGGCATTCTCAATGTACAATAAGTTCTTATGGTCCGTAAGAATGGTGAATGGCTCTTTTGACCCCTCCAGAAGATGTCTCCATTCTTGAAGAGCCATCTTGACGGCCAAAAGTTCCCTATTGCCCACGTCATAATTCCTCTCTGCCGATGAAAATCTTTTGGAGAAAAACCCGCAAGGATGAAGTTTATCCTGGGAAGAAAATTTCTGCGACAGAACCGCCCCAGCCCCACAGTCCGAAGCGTCAACCTCTAAGGTGAAGGGGAAATTCGTGTTAGGGTGTCGAAGGATGGGAGCAGAGACAAAAGTTTGTTTCAGTGTCTCGAATGCCGTGACAGCTTCTGGAGACCAAGATGAAGGGTCTGCACCTTTTTTGGTCAGTGCCGTGATAGGAGCGACAATGGTAGAAAAGTTGCGGATAAACTTCCGGTAATAATTAGAAAAACCCAAAAACCGTTGAACAGATTTGAGGGAATTGGGTTGTGGCCAATCCACGACGGCCTTAAGCTTCTCTGGGTCCATGGCCAAGCCTTTGTTGGAGATGATGTATCCAAGAAAAGAAGTGGTAGACTGATGAAAAATGCATTTCTCCATTTTAGCAAACAACCGGTTCTCGCGGAGGCGTGAAAGCACAAACTTCGTATGGATGATATGATCCTGTAAGTTCTGAGAAAAAATAAGGATGTCATCCAGGTATACAATGACAAATATATTAAGAACGTCTCGAAAGATGTCATTGATGAAGTCCTGAAAAACTGCCGGTGCGTTGCATAACCCGAAGGGCATCACTAGATATTCATAGTGTCCGCTACGGGTGTTGAAGGCAGTCTTCCATTCATCGCCCTCCCGGATGCGGATGAGGTTGTATTCCCCACGGAGATCCAGTTTAGTAAAGAGATTGGCCCCCTGAAGTCTATCAAAGAGTTCGGAGATGAGTGGGAGTGGATAACGATTCTTCACCGTGATATGGTTCAGATCAATACATGGTCTGAGAGTACCATCTTTCTTTTTGACAAAGAAGAATCCAGCCCCCGCAGGAGAATTGGAATGACGTATGAAGCCCCGCTTAAGATTCTCATGAATATATTCGTCCATAGCTTTGGTCTCGGGCAACGAGAGAGGATAAGATTTGGCTTTAGGCAAGGTATAACCAGGTACCAGATCAATCGGACAATCGTAGGAACGATGAGGAGGTAGAAGTTCAGACTGTGCCTTGCTGAAAACGTCCAAGAATTCGGCGTATGGAGAAGGTAACTCCCTCCGAGAACTTGATGTGTTGGCTAATAGAAAGGATGGTTGCTTGATAGAGGAAAAAGGTTTCTCTGACCTTGACCTCCAGTTAATAGGGTTAGGAGAAACCCAATCGATGAGTGGATTATGCTTCTGTAACCAGGGCAAGCCAAGCGTGATAGGTGTTCCTGGGGCATGAATAACATCAAAACCCAGAGTCTCTTTGTGAGAATGAGTAGAAAGGGTGATAGGTCCGGTCTCTAAGGAGATATAAGCCGGGGTGAGAGGTCGATTATCAATCCCGACCAAGGCAACGGGAGAGTCCTTCCTGGAAAGCGGAATTTGATTTTGCTCAGAAAAGGTTTGATCTATGAAATTCCCTCCTGCGCCGGAATCGATAAATGCAGCAGTGGAGGTGCGGAAAGTCAGTCCTGAAAGGGAGACGGGAATAGTTAATCTTTTGGGAAGTTCCCTTCTGGGAGGGGGACAAGGAGATTCAGTACCCAGAGAGCGCCCCTTCATACTCACTGGGCTTAGTCGTTTCCCGGAGATGGTGGATGGTTACGGGTACGCTGCTCAGAAGCTCCGCAATGATGGCACGATTCCCCAGTAGAGCGAAGTTGTCGTGACGGTGCCCGAGGTTGCTGAACTCCAAGTTGCATCGGCTCTGGAGCCTCCAGCGCCGGTAACGGGGAGACGACGGGTCTCTGGTTAGTAGAGAACCTGGAAAAGGAAGCACGGAAAGGCGTAGCCCGGGGAAGCTGACGCTGAGCGCGGCGTACCTGAAGGCGCTGATCCATATGAGTAGCCAGGGTGATGAGATCCTCCAGTAACTCTGGCCTGGTGTGGGAAGCAAGTTCATCCTTCAGAGACTCCGATAGACCTTTCCAGAAGACGGCGACTAAAGCCTCCTGACCCCAATGAGTCTCAGCTGCTACAGTTCTGAATTCCAAGGCGTATTGACCAACAGGCCGACGTCCCTGTGTAAGCTCTAGCAGGGTATCAGAAGCAGTCTCTTGACGTGCGGGGGTATCAAAAACCTGTCGAAAGTCCCGTCTGAAGGCCGCGTAATCGCGGGTAATATCAGGGCGTAATTCCCAGATCGGAGAGGCCCATGCCAGTGCATTACCTGTGAGCAGACTATATACGTAGGCTACCTTTTTCTGGCCAGTAGCATACAACTGGGGAGCCATCTCGAACTGGATCTCGCACTGGTTGAGAAAGCCACGACAGGCGTGTGGATCCCCTGCGTAGGGCCTTGGAGCCGGAATCTTCGGAACTGAAAATGAAGTGGAAGATAAGTCAGGCTGCGCCGGGGGTGCAGCCGCAGGCGGAGCCTGTAAAGGGCGGTCCGATACCTGTTGGGAGAGGAGAGCCACTTGATCCGTTAAGGCCTGTATTTGTTGGTACATGGCCGTCATCATAGAGTCCACAGTCTGGTCTGCGTCTTGTGGGCTCGACATAATGTTACGCCGGTGCTGCCCGCAGACCAGACCCGTTCCTTTCACTGAGGTGAGGAACGTATAGAAGCACGCACCCGCAGCAAAGGGAGCGTGTCCGGAGTGTGGTGATTTGGCGTTGCCAGGCCAGGTGTATTTAGCTAGCAATACTTGCCGGTACCGGTGTAGAAATGCCGTTGTCGTTGCCGTTAGCCAAAGTCTGGGATTGGAGAATTCCGGAAGGTCATTTGTCCAAGCAGGGGTCTAGAGCCAGAGAGAGACGTCCGCCAAGCCAAGTCGTAACCTGAGAGAATAAGAGAGAAAACGCCAGAGTAGTAATCCAAGTGAAAACTATGTCGAGCAATGAGTAAGAGGAAGGACAGGCATTATAAAGTGTGACTGGCCAATCAGAGGTAGGGGCAGGCCTGGAGGACTGCGTGGAGCTATCCTGGATAGGTCCCCTTGATTGGCAGGCAGGTGAGGACTCTTGTCTTGGTAGGAGGTCCTCTTAGTGTGCTGGGGGCGGGTCTTCACTGCAAGAGCAGTGAATAAATTAACCTCACCCGGCGCGCGCTGTTTAGGCGCGCGGCTGGGGAATATGGCGGCCGTATGCGGGAATGCAGATCCTGCGGGCATCCGAGGACGCAGAGCACGGCGGGGAACCCCCAGGGCTGCCGAAGGTGAGTGACGCCAGCGAGAGGCGCGCGCCACGGTAGCGGGAGTAACCGCAGGAGAAGGGGAACCAGGGCGCGGATGCCGCGATCCCTGAATCCTCACACTCCCCCGCCCCTCAATATGACACACTCTCCCCCTCCCCTCAATATTACACTCTCTCGCCCTCCCCTCAATATGACACTCTGTACCCCTCCTCTCAATATGACACTCTTTCCCCCTCCCCTCAATATGACACTCTCTCCCCCTCCCCTCAATATGACACACTCTCCCCCTCCCCTCAATATGACACTCTCTCTCCCTCCCTCCCCTCAATATGACACTCTCTCTCCCTCCCCTCAATATGACACACTCTCTCCCCCTCCCCTCAATATGACACTCTCCCCCTCCCTTAAATGACACACTCTCCCCCTCCCCTCAATATGACACTCTCTCCCTCCCCTCAATATGACACACTCTCTCCCTCCCCTGAATATGACACTCTCCCCCTCCTCTCAATCAATATGACACTCTTTCCCCCTCCTCTCAATATGACACTCTTTCCCCCTCCCCTCAATATGACATTCTCCCCCTCCCCTCAATATGACACTCTCCCCCTCCCCTCAAAATGACACGCTCTCCCCCTCCCCTCAATATGACACTCTCCCCCTCCCCTAGATGACACACTCTCCCCCTCCCCTCAATATTACACTCTCTCTCCCTCCTCTCAATATGACACTCTCCCTCCCTCCCCTCAATATGACACTCTCTCCCCCCCTGCAACTCACATCACTCTCCCCCCCTGCAACTCACATCACTCCCCTCCCCTGCACCTCACATCACTCCCCCCCTGCACCTCACATGTCAGCAGCCCACCCCCCCTCACATGTCAGCAGCCCACCCCCCCTCACATGTCAGCAGCCCACCCTTCCCTCACATGTCAGCAGCCCGCCCTCCCCTCACATGTCAGCAGCCCACCCTCCCCTCACATGTCAGCAGCCCACCCTCCCCTCACATGTCAGCAGCCCACCCTCCCCTCACATGTCAGCAGACCACCATCCCCTCACATGTCAGCAGCCCACCCCCCCCCCCACCAGCCCATTTTTCACACCCACCCCCCCAGCAGCCCGTTTTTCACCCCCACCCCCCCAGCAGCCCGTTTTACACACACACACACCACACACCACACACCACACACACACACACCTCTTAGATCAGCACATCCTCTCCCCGGTACTAAGCCCCGCCCCTGGCATGCTCTGACCTCCAACCCGCCCTCCCGGCATCCTGCTATTGAAAAAAAAAATACTCAAGCTGCTGCTGCCCCCGCGCACCGCAAAACCCGGGGAGGGGGCCGGGAGGGGGAAGGGGATGAATCGCCACCATTTTTTTAAAACTTTTTTTTTAAACTTTTTTTTAATTATTATTTATTTAATTAACTTGCGCCCGGCCTGAGTCATCGTGGGCCACACAGAGAGGCCAGGCGGGCCCCATGCGGCCCGCGGGCCGTATGCTCTGCAGGCCTGCTGTAAACATACTGACTGTAAATGTTTTTACTTTCTATACATAAATGTTTTCACTACTGTAGCAGTAAACCATACACCTGTTGATTTTTGAATTGCTGTGCACTTAAAATGTTTCTACATTGTACAGTATTTGTAAATAAATGTTTTTGTACTTACTCCACCAATAAAAGAACATGTTGATTTGTTTTACATTGTTCCATTAGCTCCTTTGCTACTGTAACAAAATACAATGTTTCTAGAATGTACACTACTGTCCAGGCATACTGCACTGTATACTGTAGGCATGCTCATTACAAGAGTATTAAAAAAAAATAGAAGACACACTGTACTGTATGTACTGGCAGTGTATAGAAGACACATACTGTATGTACAGTACTGTAATACATGTAGAATAAATGCATAGTTTTTTTTCGGGTTTATTACACAGTATACTATATATAAAAAAGTATTGTACTGTATACTGTACGGCCGGAAAACATCAGCATACTGTACTGTTTCAGGTACAGTATTCTATCCGAATCAATAACAACGGCCACTAAACTGTAGACTACGGTACGTGGGTTTTTAAATCCGATTCAGCAATGTGCAGGCATTGTTACACAAAGCGATATTATCCATCGAAATCCCTCCATTAGACGTTTTATTTTCTGAGGAAAAACTAAAAGAAAAGTTTTACTGTAATGGTCAGCCCCCTAAAGAAGTTCCCAGCCAGTCCCATCAATAATTTTCTCGGGGGGCGTCTCCTGTTCACATGCACCTACCATCGATGTAATGACACGCATATGCGTTTCAAGAAGGTTCCAATGCGCATGCGCCTAGCGTTCCACCAATTGTACAGTACTGTAGAAGCCGCTCAGCCAATGATATTGCTTACAGGAGAATCGCTTGACTTTTGAATCGCACCGATATTGATACTGTATTGTCAAAATAAAAAAAACACAGAAAATAATACGGCAACAATACTCACCATAAAATTTCCCATTCAGCTGGCGCCGGCGCTGGGCCACTGCCAGTCTAGTGTTCTTGATCCTCCACGTCGATAGTTGGCAGCGGGAATACAACACCTGTAGTCAGCTGATGAGGCTGGAAATTGCTTAGGTACATGCAAGCTTGATCGAAACTGCACCCGAAATCCGGCTCAGGCTTGCTGGACAGACAGCAAGGGTTGTCACTGACGGTGGGACCGTTATTGGAAGCCGGTGCAGGTGCTGGTGCATTGCTTGCCAGCGACTGTCGTTTCTTAGTTGGTTTTAACACCTTTCGCCTTTTGCCGTCTGCATGGTCATAGATACAGGAAAACGCCGGCGATACACACCAATACCCTCCAATAAATTGTGGCTCAATACGATAAAAACAGGGATCGCTACATTCACTGGCGACACACTTTATTCGAGCTCGGCTAGTCCCACGAATTCGGGTATACCCGGGTGTATTGAGGTTTGTGACTGTTTTCTGCCCGAGTGCATTGGGTTATTTTCCAGGCAGGGATTGAAGCATTTTATTCCCGCTGGCTGCAATACTGCACAGTATATATATATATACTGCATTACAATTCATGAATTTATGCCATCTGGTAGACACGCGAAGCATTGCAGCCTATTAAATCCTAATCATTATCATTTAACAGATCAGCCGCCCGTCAGCCAGGCATGAACCCAGGCTGGGAAGGCAAACGCAACGGGGCTTGTCAGAGGTGAGGAGCGGCGCATTCCAGGTATCTGCCAGGTACATACTGGGTATTTGCTCGAATAAAGTGTGTCGGTGCAGTAACCTTTTCCTTATTGCACGCTTCCACGTATGAGGAGCTGGCGAAAATTTGTAAAAGTCATAGTTTTCGATAAAATACTGATAAATTTGAACAACTGTTGCCATCTTATCATCTGTTTCATTAATCGCGGCCCATATCAAATACGCGTAACTTCTGTCGGGGTTTTGGAAAACGGGCTGCACTTGAACACTCATGGCGGCGGCTCTCTGGAGAATACTGTAACAGAAACTGGTCTTTGTCTTTCTTTAATATGAAAAGCCTAAATTGATACTTTATTGCAACCTCTTCCTTCAGTCTCAAGGCCAATTTACAATAGCACACTGTGGTATCTTTTTTAAACAAAACACCTGCAAGTCGACACATTACTGAAGCGCATGCACATTACAATTCATGAATATCTGCCATCTGGCGGACACGCGAAGAATTGCAACCTATTAAATCCGAACCATTCTCAATAAACGCATCAATCGCGCATGACCCGTGGCTGAGAACGCAAAATGAATGCGGCATGCTTCCGGTGAAGTGCGTCGCATTCCAGGAAAAAGCCAGGGAAAAACCGGCGATATGTTAGAATAAAATGAGCCGCAGCAGTAACTATTTCACGTTTGATTCACAATTTTATTTATAGATCAGAGGCACTGCTATGGGCACTTCTTTTGCACCTTCATATGCTAATTTATTTATGGGGTTGTGGGAGTCTATTTTTATTTATGGGGACCACAATCCTTTTAGAAGTCACATTAAATTCTACAGACGTTATATTGACGATCTGCTCTTCATTTGGGATGGTGATTTCTCTACCTTTGAAACTTTCTTTAACACTCTTAATATTAACCAATATAATGTTACATTCACTTATGCTTTTGATTTTCATCATATTTGTTATTTGGTCATCATGTTGTACATTGATCTTAATAAATCAATTCAAACCGACATCTATAGGAAGCCAGACTCCGGTAATGCCTTTTTGAAGGCAGATAGTAACCGTTCCAGACCCCTTAAAAAGGGTATCCTCAAAGGACAATTTATGCGATTGAAGCGATTATGCTCTAGAGATGAGGCATTAGACACCCAGTCCATGGATCTTGTCCATAGATTTTTGACATGAGGATACAATTGGTCCCATGTCATGGAGGCCCTCGGTTCAGTGAGATCATTAAATCGATCTGACCTCTTTTGCAGCCAAGACAATGTTTGTAGACATCGAGATTCTCCTGTACAGGTTCCACAGAACACTGTTCCATTCTTCATTACCCAACAAAGTAGAGAAGCTGATTCTATACGTCATATTGTCCAAGAAACATTGTGACACTTTAATAAAATTGGATACAGATCTAAATCGCTTCATCAATGTTGGACCAAAATTTCTCTTTCGCAAAGCCAAATCTTTGGCTGATTTTCTCTCACCAAGTTTATTTTGATCACATACTTTGTCACACATTGCTATGGTCCCAAAGGGCTTCTATAAATGCGGCCATTGTGTTATTTGCCAGTATGCCACTTCAATTAAAAGTATCAATTGTTTAAGACCAAGGAAGAATATAAAAGTTCCAACGTTTATTAATTGCAACTCTACTTATACTATCTATATTCTGAACTGCGGTTGTGGCAGACACTACATAGGTCGCACGATTAGATGCCTTAAATTAAGAATAATGGAACATGTAAGAGCCATTAAAAAACATGATCTTATACATCCAGTATCAAGACACTTTTCTAATTGTCCTCAGGTTGGTATTCAGAACTTTACTTTCTCGGCTGTTGAGCATGTGGCGGTACCCCTCATGGGGTTCCCAGATTGGGCATGCTCAACAGGCGAGAAATGTTCTGGATCTTCAGAGTGTTACGCCGTGCTCACCACAGACTAGACAAGACCCCGGTACTGAGATGGGAATGGGCAAACACCAGCCATAGACCCTCGGGTCACGTCCTGAATGTAGAGTGGTCTTGGCAGCCAAGTCGGGGTAGGAGAGATCAGAGTTGTCGTATACTTGCCGAGGTCAGTGCAGGAGAGGTCCGGATCATAGATGGAGGTATAGCCGAGATCGGCGTAGGAGAGGTCCGGATCGTAGATGGAGGTAAGCCAGGGTCAGGGTAGGAGAGTGACGGATGGTCGAGAAAAGTTGAAGATCATTAGTCCAGTGAAGCGGGAGTCCAAAGGCAAGCCAGATAGGTACACAGGAAATCACAAGGCAGGGCAAGGCAGGGATCGAGCAGACAGGAGAGGTAGGAAACAAGAATCTATGCTCAGCCAAAGTGCCAGTGGCACAGCAGAGCATATATAGGCAGAAGGAACCAATCCCCAAGGGGGGTGGAGCCGAGGCACGGCCTCCACAGGGGCAGCGATAGGCTGGGAAGATGCTATGGCAGGTGAGGCTGTTAAAAGCTGATTTTGCTTGACACGTCACTTAGGAGCGTCGCGCGCGTGCCACACGCCGATGACACGCGACGCGACCAGGGACAAATCCAACGCGCATGTGCGCCGCACAGGTAGACGGCGCCGCTCCAGCGGGTGAAGCTTTGCGCATGCGCGAGGAGGCGCGCGTGAGACACGGGATTCCGGGGGAGCGGCAACGGGTGCCGGAGCAGAGGGTGAGATTTAAAAAACAAAAGAAAAAGTATTTCTCCCCCCCCCAGTTATTACAACAGCCCTGGGCCTAATACAGTACATTCATAATCACTAAAAAAGGAAGAAGAAGTGGCAGAACTTGCATTACATACAGTACATACCTTTATTTGGTCTGCTGGGAGTGCAGGAGCCATAAGGCAGTGATCACTATTTTATTTGTGTGTACTCATACTTATAATCTTATTATTCAGGCACTGCACACAAACGGAGTCTCCTGTATCCTTTGAGAATATCTATATATTAAAGTCACCTCTCTGCTCCAGCTTTTCATCCGTTCTTTGGCCCCAGGCTCCTGCCACCTCCTCCTTATTGGCTGCGTTACACAGCAGCAGCAGCCAATCAGGATGGAGGAATCTGTCCAGCCTCCTAGCAGCAGCAGCCCTGCTCTATCTCTTCTCAATCCCAGATTGGTTACTGTAGAGGTAATACCGGACAGATACATGTCCGGTATTATCTCTCATTTTTTACAGGACAGAGTAACCAAATACCGGGCTGTCTGGTTCAATCCCGGAGACCTGGCAACCCTAGCTAAGGCATGTGTCCTGCCCAATAAATGGCTCACACCTTGGACTCTCCCCCTCGGTACTTAAGGGGCTGCACACCCAAATTGTTTCAGATGTCTCTCCCCCTTGAGAGAGACTGGTCTCACAGCAGAGATGTTCAGGGCTCTGTCGCCTTCTGTCCCCTCCCCCTACTGGAGTGGGAGTGAGTATCATACCCTCTGCTCCACAAGGGAGGGGGGAGTAGGGGAAGTGCTGGGACTGCCCTCGGTGCCCATGGCTGGGGGTTTGAGTCCAGGGACCATCCAGAGGCTGGAGACCAGTTGTAGAGTGGGCTGTGTATCCAGTGTATGCTGTATGCAGAAAGAATAAAGAGTGTTCCAGTTATCAAATATACTTCTGCCTGGGCGTGCAGTCTGTCTGGGAGAGGAGGAGAGAGTTCTTCCGCAGGGACTGCTTCCAGAAGTACTGGAGCTTGTGGTAGATGGAGGCACTGACACCAAAGTGAGAAAGAACCAGCTGTCACCCCTAAAGCCTGTCCTGTTTCCCCAACAACATCGACGGAATCTCAGATCTACTGTGACCTAACAGGTACTTAGCACCTCTGTACACCTGGTAGCCGGGGAATTCTCCCAAAGGGCGGGGGAAACACAGCTGCATATATAAAAAGCGGTCCTTGTGAAAGCCTCTCTTACCTCGATGTGAAATCCTAACGTCCCGCTTACTTCCTCTCTCCGATCCAGTCCTGAGAATGTTTTTAGCACTGTAACTTCACAGCCGTCATCCCAAGTGACAGAGTGCTGGGGATTCAAGCCATGACATTGTGATGAAGCGTTTCTGAGGGTTATGCTAATGTTACCATTAGCAAGGCCCGGCTGACCCTTTACTAACCTATTAACCCAAGATTCTGGCAGGGACTAGCAGTTACGATAGCTTTATATAAATAAACAAAGCCACAACCTTTATACCTCCAGATTGTGTCTGTCGTTATTTGTATGTTTTGTGTGGGTAAAAGGGGAAATTGGAGATTCTCACGTCTCCCAGGTCATGAACTTGTGAGTAAAGCTCTACTTTGTTCCTCTGTCCTAGAGGAGACCTGCACTTTGAGGAATTTGTTTGTGTTATTTACCCAGCACTTCTGATTTAAGTGCACGGTTTGAACTGTAATCAGGGCCGCCAACAGGGGGGGGACAAAAGGTACTAGCGTCCCGGGCCCCCTGCACGGCCGCGCCCCTTGATAAATCCTGTTGCCCGGTCTATGCAAGCTGGGAAAGCGAGACCCGCCTCTTCCTGCATGGAGCAAGTGGTAAGTACTGCTACATGCCCCATGCCTCCCCCTTGCCTCTATGCCCCCCTGCTTTGATTTCCCCCGTTCCGATTTCCCCCCCCTTGCTCCGAATTCCCCCGTTCCGATTTCCCCCCCCCGCTCCGATTCCCCCCCATGTTCCGATTCCCCCCTGCTCCGATATTACCCCCCATTCCGATTTCCCACCTGCTCCGATTCCCCCCGTTACGATTTCCCCCCCTTACAATTTCCCCCCCTTGCTCCGATTCCCTCCTTGCTCCGATTCCCCCCCACTCTGATTTATCCCGTGTGTATGTGAGAGTGTCTGAGTGTGTGGTTCTGAGTGAGTGTGTGTGTGTATCTGAAAGTGTGTCTGAGAGAGTCTGTGTGTGTGTCTGAGTGAGTGTGTGTGTCTGAGTGTGTGTGTCTGAGTGTGTGTGTCTGAGTGAGAGTGTATGTGTGTCTGAGAGTGTATGTGTGTCTGAGAGAGAATTTGAGTGTGAGAGGGAGTATGAGTGTGTGTGAGTCTGAATGAATACAGACACCAACCCACAGTCAGTCAATCACCCAAGTGTCACCCACCACCCAAGTGTCAGTCACTCTACAAGTGTCACTCACTCACCCACCCAAGTGTCAGTCACTCACCCACCCCATCCTGAGAATGTTTTTAGCAGTGCAACTTCACAGCCGGCATCCCAAGTGACCGAGTGCTGGGGATTCAAACCATGACATTGTGATGGAGCGTTTCTGAGGGTTATGCGCTCAAAAGAACATATAGAATGTGAGTACACGTTCTATAGGCTACTGAAAGTCTGACCTGTCCTTATTGTGCGACATAGTGCACTATTTTGTGATTGTATTCTTTTATTCACGTTTGCGCTCCCCACTATTTGGACTTCAAAACTCTGTTACAAAGATTCACTGCAAGTGCAAGGAAGGTTATCAACCATATATTCCAGCCTCCTAACCATCAACAACGAAGTAATATCACTAAGGGGGATATTACTCTGACAAACCCCACTGACATCGCAAATGCATTCAATGATTACTTTGTGGGGTGTGCCACTAACTTTTTAGCGAAACACAGCACAAACCCCAAACATGAATCTCATCCTGGGAGTACCCATATAGCCCCACCCCCTCCCAACACTGCCCACAATTTTCAATTTGGCCCAGTATCTGAAGAGGAGATTATACAAGCGCTCCTCAAACTAAAACTAAGCAGCCAATGTGGACCCGACTTACTACAATCTAGGTTCCTACGACTTGGTGCCCCAGCCATTGCCAAACCAATTGCGTCCATAGTCAACTCTATCCTGTCTGCAGGCCATATCCCTAAGACCTGGAAAACTGCCAGAGTTGTCCCAATCTTCAAAAGTGGGGACAAAAACACTGTCTCAAACTACAGGCCAATCTCACTTCTCCCAATTCTATCCAAAGTCATGGAAAAATGTGTCCACTCCCAATTAAGCGGTTTCTACACCAAGACAAATTTCCCTAGCCAATTCCAATCTGGATTTCGCCCCAAACACTCCACCGTAACTACCCTGCTAAAAGTTTGCAATGAAATTCAGTGTGGAATGGAACCGGGACAACTCACTGGTGCAGTATTCCTAGATTTTGCAAAGGCTTTTGACACAGTCGATCATGCTATCCTGCTTAACAAACTCCAGAGCTCTGGAATAGGGAAACATGCTTTAAACTGGTTTCAGTCCTACCTATCAGGAAGATCCCAACATGTGTCCATCTCAGGCTCTAACTCCAACCCCCTGGATATCACCTGTTGTGTCCCGCAAGGCTCTGTTCTGGGGCCCCTACTCTTCTCAGTGTTCATTAATGATCTTCCCACAGCTTGTAAGGAAGCCTCAATACACATGTATGCAGATGACACAATCCTATATGCACACAGTCATAGCCTCTCTGACCTTCAACACATACTTCAGTCTGACTTTTTGAGACTCGAAAACTGGATTTCCCAAAACAAACTGTTTTTAAACACTGACAAGACTGTAACAATGGTATTTGGGACAAAGACTAAATTTGTAAAGCTTCCAGTGACTGAGCTCCTGATTCGAACCAACGCTAACACCACCCTAACACCTGTCACTAGTTTTAAATACCTGGGCTTATGGTTTGACTCCCACTTAACATTCGGGATGCACATTGATACCCTGACAACCAAGACCTATGCCAAACTAGGGGTACTTTACAGGAACAAATCCTCCCTAAGTCTCCTGGTCAGAAAGCGTATCGCACAGCAGATGCTAATGCCAATTATTGACTATGGAGACATAGTATATGGCTCGGTTCCTCAAACCCACCTTAGCAAACTTGACACCCTCTACAATTCAATTTGTCGTTTTGTTTTCCAATGCAACTACAACACACATCACTGCGAAATGCTCAAAGAACTAGATTGGTCAACACTAGAGTCTAGGCGCAAAGTTCACCTTTCCTGTCTTGCATTTAAATTCTTCATAGGCAAGCTACCCAGCTACCTGAACAAGCTCCTCACCCCTACCACCTGCAGCACTTATCACCTGAGATCAGACTCCAAAAGACTATTCATGGTCCCAAGGCTCAACAAAGTATCCGGACGTTCCTCCTTCTCCCTCCGTGCACCCCAAAACTGGAACAACCTACCAGAGACTCTCACATCCACCACCAGTTTAAGTTCTTTCAAATCTAAGGCTATCTCACATTTGAACCTGGTCTGTAATTGTTTCATACACTCATAATATACATTTTCTAACTGTGCACGCAATGTCTTGTATATAATGTATACCCTGTTCATTTATGTAACTGTACTTGTAACCATGTACTATTTGTTTTACTCTGTGCCCAGGACATACTTGAAAACGAGAGGTAACTCTCAATGTATTACTTCCTGGTAAAATATTTTATAAATAAATAATAAATAAATAAGAACAAACTCTTATCTTTCAATCTGGAGGTGAAAATAGCGAAAACGCGTTCACTTCCCTGGGTCACGACCACCCATCGAGATCACTAAATAATCAATTACTCCTCTCACCTTTACTTGAGGCTGTCTCTCGTTCTCTACATCCAAGACATAAATATTCATATTTTGTCAGGTCAGAAGGAAAGCTTCACTCTGAGAAACCATTTCTATCTGTCGGCCACAGGCTGACACAGCAGCTGATGGCAGAATTTCCTAGTCCATATGTTGCACCAGAAGTTCATAAGGGAAAACCACCTCTTTTTTTTTCACCGGATCACAAACTTTTACTCTTTTCTTAAAACAATTCAGAGGAATGTACCAAAGTTAGAGGCGATTCCCCCTCAAGCCTGTATCAAAATGGCTAGACATAGCCTGAGCACTCTGATCACCATGCAGTAACCCCAGTGTGCATGATACAATCACTCACTCCATAATGTGAATGTGCTTCTCCTTTTTCTAGACCAGCGCTTACCAGTTCAATTACAGATATTATATTCCATTGGACATGTTTTTCTTCTGCTATGTCTCATGTAATGTTAACCTTATGTGTTCCTAATATTTTCTCTTTTAGATTTAGGCTGTATGTAAACCAGGTAACGAAAGTGTTAATACTGTTATCCTACTATTTACTGACCCAGGATTTACCTTCTGATATCAATGCAACAATATTTAGAATTCATTCATTAGCTTTAAAAGATCTCAAATTTGCCAAAGAAATCTGCTCAATATGCATCAAACTCACTGTGCATGATATGTATTTTCACAACAAACATTCAGGGGCCTATGCTACTGTATAAGCGTTCATTTAAAAAATCGTGATAATCGCCTCTCTGAAAAGGCCTTACCCGGCGATTTCTTTCAGCTGCAGAGAGAGAGCTGCTCAGAGAGAGCCGCCACTCCCTGTGCAAATCTCGCCCGAAATTAATGTTTTTTAATATAAATTGCATTATTAGTGTAGATGAGCAGGAGGTCTCCAGAGCAGAACCGCATTGATTTGAGGTCCGGGGACCCCCTGCTTCTCGAGATACAGGCTCTGTTATGGGGTGCCGGTATATCCTATACATTTTATTTCCACAGTCACGTGACGTGGGACATTTAAATGCATAGGAGATACACCTAGGTGCTTTGTATATATTTTATTATTTTGTGTTTTTGGCCTTCATGCTTTTTGATTAGGGTGACCATTAGCAGCTATAGTGGCTTATCATGCCCATATTATATGGGTATGATGTACCACTATGCCAATCAATGGATACATGGTGGGTATAGTGGTCGCGGAGTGGGTGGTTAGGCCTCTCGGGTGGGTAGCAGGGGATGGGGTTAACTCCTTAATTACTATAGCGGTTATTATCCGCTAAGGGGATTAAGAGATTAAGGGCCATTAGATTGTATTTTTTCATGTATTCTTGCTGGCATCGGAGGACGCCCTTCATGATGGCAGGGGTAACTAGAAATGTTTACTTTATTTATGCTGGCTGGCTGTTTTATTTAATAATGGGCAAATGAGCTGTTATCCATATCTGGATAAAAGTTATTTTGCCCATTACTGTATTGTATATGCTGGGGGGGGGAAGGGTTGTATTTATTTCAGTGTATTGGAAAAAAATTTGGCTATAGGATTGGTACCGCTGGCCCACGAGGACCACCCTAGGGCCCACAGACACCCGCTGGGACCACCCAAGGGCCCCCAGACAACCGCAGGGACCACCTGAGGACCCCTTGAACACCCGCTAGGACCACCTGAGAGCCCACAGACACCCACGGGGACCACCTGAGGACCCCCAGAAACCCACTGCCTCTGGTATCAATCATGTGGGGGTAGAGGAGGTGGGTATTAGTGTTTATTGTTGGTAGCGGGGTGGGTGAAGGGGGTATTTGGCCTTTGGTGGGTAGCGGGAGGGGTTAATTCCTTCATTACCTTAGCGGTTAGCCGCCAAGGTAATGAAGTTGACTGTAAAAACATTTTTATTGCATGGGATTCATGCCGGGGGTCTCCGGTGCTGTTATTAATGGGTATCAGCTAAGGAGACTCCTGGCATCAATCCGATGCAGGAAAAAAAGCATTTTTTTCTAAGTCCTGTCTCGCCGCCTCTCAACAGCTTCTCACCAGCCTCACGGCAACTTTTCCTGGCGTGAGGATTTTGGGAGAAACTCACCATTCTAGAGCTGCGATTAGCCTCAATAGGCCTCGATAGGCTAATCGATGCTACTAGAGTTGCACAAGTTTCAGAACCTGGCGATAAGTGGCTTATCGCCGCTCACCCGGCTATTTTATTTGGAAGGCTCAAAATGTTGGCGATTCATTCTTTTATCGCCCACTTATTTATCAAATGTTTTATCAGGAAGTAATACATTGAGAGTTACCTCGTTTTCAAGTATGTCCTGGGCACAGAGTTATCGAGGCCGATAAGTGCTTGATAAGTGGCTTATGAACGGTTAGAACATAGGCCACTCGGTCTTTATTTGTAATAATTGTTTTGTTTGTGTTTTGAACGGTGCTTACCAGTTTAATTACATGAGTTTACATTTAGAAGGACATGTTGTTCTTATTGTAGGTTCTATATGATTAACTCCATTAACTACAGTACTGTATACAGGCATACCCCGCTTTAAGTACACTCACTTTAAGTACACTCGCGAGTAAGTACATATCGCCCAATAGGCAAACGGCAGTTCACGCATGCGCCTGTCATCACGTCCTGAACAGCAATACCGGCTCCCTTCCTGTACAAAAGCTGTGCGCAAGCGGGGAGACTATAGAGCCTGTTACAAATGGGTTATTTACATCAGTTATGCACGTATATAACGATTGCAGTACAGTACATGCATCGGTAAGTGGGAAAAGGTAGTGCTTCACTTTAAGTACATTTTCGCTTTACATACATGCTCCGGTCCCATTGCGTACGTTAATGTGGGGTATGCCTGTATGTAGTTCTATCTTTTTATTTTCATTAGGCAGGTAATATCTGCAATCACACCTGAAATAGAAAGTATTAATAATTCAATAAAACAGTACTCAGAGTCAGACATATCAGTTAGTCCTGTTTTATTGAATTTTTGAAGGCTGTGGGGGGTTCCCAAATCCGTAATTTTAAATGTGTACCCCCATTTTATATATTCATTTTTACATTTATACCTTTCATCGTTTTCTGAACGTCATATGCTCCCAATTATCCATTCGTGCCCGTTTTTTTACATTTTTATTATTATTAATGTTTGGACCAATGATGACGACAATTAGGTTATTTAAGAGCAGAGATTCATAGCAATCACCATGACTCCTGATGAAGCTAATCAAGCGAAACGCGTGGAGTCATTGTTGCTGTGTGCTGCTGACTCCCATCTGCCCCTACAAGAAACATTTCGGATCCTCCTCCATCTGGTACCGGAAGTTCGTCGGAACCGGGAGTGATGCGATGGAGGGATGCCAGAGTCACGGAGATAGCGGTGAGAGTCCCGCATCACCCACGACCCTCTGAGAATATTGCCACAGTTTTTGGACTTGCTTTACAGTATTTATTCTGGAAGAATATGAGTTCCCACCTCAGAGGTGCCTGTAAAAAATATCACAACGCATTGCTATGATGTGTTATATGTTTTCTTTTTGATATGATACTGTATGTAACCTGCGCTCCCCTACTTTTGACAATCGAGAAAATTCCAAAGGCAGAATATAGGATTGATGGCACTATAATGTCAAATACTATAGAGGAAAGGGACCTGGGAGTAACTATTAAAGCAGAGTCAAAAGTATGCGATGCGGAAAGCCAGCAGGATGTTGGGTTGCATAAGGAGAGGTATAAGTAGCAGAAAGAGAGGAGTGGTGATGCCACTTTATAGATCATTGGTGATACCTTACCTAGAGTATTGTGTCCAATTCTGGAGACCATATCTCCAGAAGGATGTAAGTAAATTGCAGAATGTGCTAGAAAGGGCTACTAAGGTGGTACATGAGCTACAGCATAAGACTTGTCAGGAAAGATCACAGAACCTGAATATGTACCGCTTAGGTAGAGGATAGAAGGGAGAGGGGTACTACAAACGTTCGAATATATAAAGGAATTTAACAAAGTACAGGAGAAGCATATTCCAAAGAAAGAAGAGCTAGAACAAGGTCGTTTTCTGAAGCTGAAGATTGGCCGGCTAAGGGGAAATGGGAGGATGTACTTCTTCATTCAAAGGGTGGTAGATTCGAGGAATAACCCCCCAGCAGAGGTGATGGGGGTTAATACAGTAAGGGAATTGAAACATACTTGAGATAGACAGGAGGATATCCTAAATACAAAGGGAAACCAAGGATCGTATAGGGTCTGAGGTTTTACAGCAGAAAGGAAAATGGGTCGACAAGTTGGGATGAGTGGTTCTTATCTGTCATCAAATTCTGTTTCTATGTTAAACATAATATTTAACAGATTGGTAATAATAAGTCCTAAATCACAGCAAATAGCTCAAATCCCTTTGAGATCCATCTTTGATTATACATTTTTGAGGTTTGGTTGGAATTCGTTCCCTATACTGAGTTCTTGTACTTCTCGACTCAGAATCGAACATCCAATCCACTACGTTCAGATATGGAACCTGCTAATATGCCCATCCTTATATGACACCCATTTTTTTTCGCAAGCTGGAAGATCCTCTGAATCATGTCTCCCGCTGGTAAGCCAGCAGTGGCCCAATACCCGGGGGAACCCCAGCTTTAGGTAAGCTTGTGTGTATGTATATATAATATTTATAGAGTGCCAACAATGAACCTAGCACTTTACATAAAGACATTAAAATACATGGAAATATAATACAGTAAGTGCATTAAACATAAAAGCATATGATAAGATAAGGCAGCGGTGCGCAAACTAGGGGGGGGCGAGACTTTATTGAGGGGGGCGCGGTGGTAACAGAGGCCCCGCGCTGAGATCACAAGGCCTCTGTAAATGTACTTACCGGCTTCAGTCCACGCGTCTCCATGGCAACGCGGCGTCAAATGACGCCCGTTACTATGGATTCATGACATCAAATGACGCCACGGGTCACGTGATCCCGCAGCATCATTTGACTCTTCATTGGCGGTAAGGGGGGGTGCAACCGAGGAAGAGAGCAGGCAGGGGGGGCACAGCGCAGGATGTTTGCGCACCCCTGAGATAAGGAGGAATCCTTGCACCGGAGAGCTTACAATTTAAGTCGTATATTGGGAACAACAGAGACAGTAATGAAAGGAGCAACTGCAGTGAGTGGCAGTGCCCAGCCAAGAATATTGTTAAGTGTTTCTGTGGGGGAGGGGAGATGTAGGCATAACTCAAGGTTATTAAAATTCTTGAAAATAAAAGTATTTTTGTTGGGGTGCATGGGCATTGTTGTTCCTTGGCATAATACTGATTAATATGCCATAAAGCAAAGCAGAATTTTAGTTTAGACTTTAGGGGCATATAATAGTCAATTTCTTCCAATGCGTTGCAGCCCCCCTGGTAGTGCATGTGTTAATCTCCTTAGCTGATACTATTATTTACTTTGCAGAAGGGAAATATGCAGCACAGCACTCTCTCCAAATAACCACAAATAAGAGGATGCTGTTAATATAGAGCTAAGTAATCTTGTTACTGACAAGATAGCTGTCCCTTAATCCACAGAGCGCTCATCCGGAGCTAATCTGGCTGATAAAAGCCCTGTTCTACCATGCACCATCTGCTATCTTAGTCATTGACACAGTTAGTTCACACTAAGTGAGCTGTGTAGGCGTTGTATGGCCTCATTAAGGGGTTATTAGGTGAAACCACACTTCACTGCAAAAAACAAAACGTGCATCACAGTGTTTACCAAGTCTTTCCCACAACATTGCACAGGGAACCTCTTGACTTCTCAATGCTGTATGTTTTCTACGAGCGACTTCTCAACACTGCTTATTTCTTATGAAATATTCTTGAGAAATAGAAGAGGATAATAACATATATATATATATATATATATATATATATATATTTTTTTTTTGCATTGGAAAAATCAAGATGTTTGTTCTGGGTTGAGCAGCCTGGCTCGTTGCCAGACCAACGTCCTCACCCAGACCTATATGTTAGTTGTCACGGTAACGTCGCGTACATGTCCAAAAAAAGACCCTACAGGTCTACTTTTTTGTGGTTAGGAAACATTGAGTTATCAGCTGACAACAACAACAACTTGACATTTTTTAAGGCATGTCCTTAAAAGTAAGAGAAATACAAAAAAGGAAGATATACTTCTAGAAGAGATGTAATAAAGACAGGGCATTAAGGGATTGGTGGGTAAAACAGTGACATTGACTGAAACCAGATTACGATCTCTCCAGAGCCAAGCCAAATGTCTCGCGTCACTCCCCAGCAACCAAGGACGAAGCCGTACGGATAGCCTAGAAAGGGCATTGCGGGCGCTTCCTAATGCAGAGCCAGCCATCACATCAGCCGTATGAAAAGGTCAAATACTCTGCAGGTTTTCCAATATATATTTGCAAACTTAGCTGAACAAATATTACACGTGCACACAGTGGCGGATTTCTCATTCGGCCCGAGCCTATGGCGGCAACATTTGGGGATGACATACATCGGCGCTTGCCGCCCGCACATGCAAAATTAACACTTGCCAGCTACATTCCCAGCTGCGCATGTGTGGCCGACAAGCGCTGATTCTGACACGCGCGCGGCTGGCAACATGACGTCCCATGGCGTCGCGTTGCCATGGCAATGGGACGGTGGGGCGTCAAATGACGCTGGAGGAGGGCGGTGCCAGGTAAGTGCCTGTGGGCGATCTATCGTAGGTAGTGGTATAATAGATGAGAAAAGAAAGAAAAGTTGTTAAAACTGCTATACCGTCTCGCCTTTTTTTTTCTCCCACGACCCCATCCTCCCTCCCCTTCTCATCCCTCCATTCTCAAGTGTTCAACTGCCGTGTTTACTGATTGGTTATTATTTGACTATGTCCTCGTCCTTCATTCTGTCCCAACATTGTAAAACTATAAATAAACAGTTTTTAATTAAAAAAAAACAAGTGGCATTAAAAAAATATGAATGTGTTAAACATTGAAGAAAAGCTAGTTATGCCATATCATAGAAATATTTATACAGTATTTATCGATAGACAGAGTCCACATATAATGTAGCACAACCAGTGTATAGCAACCATGCATTCTCTCACCACCCACTGCAAATATTGTTTTAGACAGGCAGTGCACTGAAAATTGGGGAATAATATAGCAACAGTGTTAATAAAATCCTAGCCCATGATGTTGCAATTTAACATACATTTCAATATATTAGGCGGCTACCTATTATTAACCTCCAAAAGAGGAAACGATGACTCCAAATCAGAAAAAACCCCAAAGTGACCGATATGCAGAATTTTATATTGCACATTTTTTAATGTGACTCCTACAACCACTCCATAGACTGCAAGCTGATGTACAGGAGGGCAAATAGAGGTGAGCCAATCCTAATGCTTAATGGTGTATAGAGACAAGAATACAAAAAAAACACTTTTTCCTTATATACTGTAGTGTAATTTGAATGCCCTTAGAAAAGGTGTACAGTGGCTTTAAAAGAGTAGGTAGCTAAAAGTGACACTTCGGCTGGGATTTACTCAGCGCAGAACAGGGGTGAGTTCTGCCATCAGGGTTGCCACCTTCTATGGAAGGCTAACCCGGAGATAATATTTTTTTACATTTGTCTTTTTCTTATCTATTTATGTCTCTTACCTTCGCCTGTGGCGGCGGAGCCCCCCGGCATCGACATCTTCCCGGCATCCTCCCCTCCAAATCTTGTCAACATGGCTGCGCGACGTCCGTTACCATGACAATGAGACACTCCATGACATCACGACATTCCGTGGCGTCATGTCACATCCCGTTCTCGTGGCAACGTGACGCTGTGTGACATCGCAATGTCAGGGAGCGCCTCATCGTCATGGGAACCGGCATCATGGGACGCAGTGATGGCATTTACCGTTCTGTTGTCATGGCAATGCGGCGCGATTTGACTTGATTTGCACAGGAAGTTGCCGGGAGAGGCTGCCAGATGCCGTCACCACCTAGAGATTTACGTGGTAAACCCATAGCCCAGAGATACATGTCCGAAACCCGTAGTCTCCGGGTCAAACCCGGAGTGGTGGCAATCCTGACTGCCATTGATTTAAGTAATGCTGGATCATGATACTCAGCATCGAGGTCTAGTGAATCTGCCCTTCCATGGGTTCACTGAACAAGAGAAAGAGAAAAACGGAGCACTACGTCCAATACTGACAAAGCCAGAAAAAAGTACAAGGATGCGTTCCCATAATAAAAAATATAGCTTGTTTTAATGGATCAAAAACAAAAACCACACCAATGCGTTTCGGACTATTAATTTTTGTTTTTGTGGGAACGCATCCTTTTGTACTTTTTTCTGGCTTTGCCATTATTGGACGTAGTGCTCTGTTTTTCTCTTTCTCTTGTTCAGTATACTCATCTACAGGCGGAGGCACACTTAACACTTGGAACGCTGGATACATTTGGACTTGCTGTTGATCGTGGATTTTCATCCCCATGTGAGTTTATTCCAGTTTACCTACATATGTGCTGGACATTGTTTATATCATTTTGTTCCATAGAAATAGATGTTCATCATACTGGTCACCGGCAGGTGTCTACTATAATTATATCCTTACTACTGTGCTGTGTGGGATTATAGTTTGCCAGTCACACATCTTTTGGAACCATCTGTTACATCCATTTATTGGGTTAATTCCATCTACAAGAATTCATCATTTTTTTCAGTATTGCTGATTTCTATTGAGCACCATACAACATTTTTTCAATATCTTCCATGGGTTCATTTGCATGCTCAGATCAAGAATAGTTAGTATGTAGTGTTGTCAATGCATATTTAGATTTTTATTTATTTATTTATTTATTTATTTATAAAATGTTTACCAGGAAGTAATACATTGAGAGTTACCTCTCGTTTTCAAGTATGTCCTGGGCATAGAGTTAAGATGACAAATAATACAGTACATGGTTACAGATAGTTACATAAGTGAACAGGGTATACATTATATACAAGACATAGCATGCACAGTTAGAGATAATATATATTATAGGCGTATGTAACAGTTACAGACCAGATTAAAATGCGAGACAGCTTTAGTTGTGAAAGAACTTAGACTGGTGGCGGCTGTGAGTGTCTCCAGTGTGTTGTTCCAGTTGTGGGGTGCACGGTAAGAGAAGGAGGAGCAGTCGCATACTTTGCTAAACCTTGGGACCATGAACAGTCTGCTTGAGTCAGATCTCAGATAATAAGTGCTGCATGTGGTAGGGGTGAGGCGCTTGTTCAGATAGACGCGTAGCTTGTCCAGAAAGTATTTGAAGGCAAGACAGGAAAGATGAACTTTGCGCCTAGACTCAAGTGATGACCAATCTAGTTCTTTGAGCATTTCGCAGTGATGTGTGTTGTAGTTGCATTGGAAAACAAAATGGCATATTGAATTGTAGAGGGTGACCAGTTTGCTAAGGTGAGTATGGGGTGACGAGCCATATACTATGTCCCCATAGTCGATAATTGGCATTGGCATTTGCTGTGCAATATGCTTTCTGACCAGCAGACTTAGGGAGGATTTGTTCCTCTAAAGTGCACCTAGATTTTTAAGTCCGAATTGAGAAGGGAAATCGTCCTATAATTACCACATTTGTAGTGGGTCTCTTCACTCCTTATGTATAATTGCTAGGTTGGCCATGGACATAGAGGACGGGACCTCCTTTCCTTCCATAAATGAGTTGAAAACATCTATCAAATACGGGGAGAGCACCGTCTTAAACTTCCTATAATACTGATTAGAGAAACCATCTGGACCTGGAGTTTTGTTTATTTTCAGTTGTTTAATTACCTCTGAGAGTTCCTCTGATGATATCTTCTCATTAAGTTTTTGAGAGGTTTCTTCTGAAAGTACAGGGAGATTACATTTCTCAAGGTAATTTGAGGTAGCCGTCAACCCGGGCTGTGTATTTTTGGGGGAGTTTAAATTGTACAGATTGGTATAGTATTCTGTGAATTCTTGGGCAATTTCTTTCTCGTTAAAGTTTGAATTATGGGGATTTGGGATTTAACCCTTAGACCTTTTAGTTTATTGGCCAATAGCCGGTCAGCCTTGTTTCACTTATCGTACGTAATACCTCTGATTAGTCCATCTATGAGCCCGCTCTACCTCTTCCAGTTGAACCTGTTTTAATAAAGTCCTGGTTTTATCTAAGAGTTTAGAAAGTTTTTTTAGAAGGTTTGTTTTAATGTTCCTGCTCCAACAAATTAAGTTTTTCAGAGAGTTCCTTATATATTTTTAGTTTTCTTTTTTTCTGGTAGGACGCTATTGAAATGAGGGCTCCTCTAATTGATGCCTTACCTGCTTCCCATAGTGCGATCGGAGACTCAACTGAACCCTTATTTATTGAGAAGTATTCTGTTATTTTCTGCTTTATAGTGCTCTCTACTTCAGGCGAATTCAGTACAGAGTCATTCAATTTCCAATTATACGTCATATTTTTACCAAATAGGAGAAAGAGCACTAGATCAATAGGGGCATGATCTGACCAAGATATTGAGCCAATATTCGACTGAGAGGATGCCTGGAGAATATCCTTGGTACCCAGAAAATAATCAATCCTAGAGTAGGTCTGATGAGATACTGAGAAGAATGAATAGTCCAGCTGCCCTTGGTGCTGCGCCCTCCATATATCCAAAAGGGAGAAGTCTTTCAGAAAATCTTTACATTTCTTGTTGTTAGACATGGTCGACAGAGGAGGTTTAGTGCCCTGGATATTTGCTCTATCTTGGTCCGGGGTACTCACTGTGTTCAGATCTCCTGCCAAAATAATGGAGGAAGGCGATTGCCTACCTACTATCTCTAGGATCTCCCTGAGGAAAGGTACCTGTCCCTCATTTGGTGCATAAAGGTTAATGAGAGACTCTTGTGCTCCTGACAAGGATTCCTGTAATATTAAATATCTACCTTCCGGGTCTAATATCGTTTTTCAGGGGCGAATGGTATATTGTTCCTTATTAAGGTAGCCACTCCTCTTTTTTTATTTCGACAAGAGGAATAAAATGCTTGTGGGTAGTAAATCTATAGTACAATCCTAGCGAATAGGTTGAATCCAATCTTACCGAGCTTGATTCACAAAGATCAGGTAGGGTTTGTCTCCGGAAGACAAGCTTCGGATAATACCCGAAAAATTATTAATATTATCGACCATGTGCACTTCACGGGAGCAAAAGCCATCCTCCTAAGTCCGGATGCAGAAAAAGTATTTGACCGAATAAAGTGGGCCTTCCTTGACCAAACGATGATAAAAGCTGGCTGTAAGGGCCTGTTGCAGGGTACATGCAACTACACACGCGGGGTCTCTTGACAAGGCTTATTTATTTAGCCGTAAAACATACAGCACACAAAACAAAATAGCTTATCTTCAGCATGGCAAACAAAGCAGTTTCTCTTCAGCATGGCAAAACAAAATTCCTTGTCTTCAGCATGGCAAACAAAATAGCTTCTCTTCAGCATGGCAAACACAACAGTTAATAAAACATGTACTTTGCAAAACAGACCTTAAATCAAGCTGTGTTCTCTGTCCAGAGTTTCAGGGTATTTCCCTGCTTCAGACAGCATACAAAAAGCATGCATGGCATACAAAAAGACAGACCTTATAGCAGTAATACTTCAGTATTTCACTCCTGTCTCCTGACCAGCTAGGCTGCATGTGTGTACAGCCTGGGGTTTTTAACACACCATGATTAGGCATCTGGGATTCAACTAATTGTCATGAGCTTCCCAGCTGAAGTTAACCTCGTCACTGCTGCACTGCAGACTAAACATATGTCTGCCAGGCATATAGCTGGTGGCTTTCATTTACCCTGTCACAGGGCCCATATTTGGAGGGTGTTAGAGCCCTATATAAGGCACCAACTGCATACGTAAAGCTTCCAGGAGGTGACTCTAATTCCATAAAAATTAAGAATGGTACGAGACAGGGTTGCCCTCTGTCCCCGCTTCTTTTCGCACGGTCGATCGAACCCCTTGCAGCAACAAATAGAAATGACGTAAATATAAAAGGGATCGCAATTGGTGAAAGTGAGAACAAAATTTCCTTATTCGCGGATGATGTAATCCTAACTCTAGCCTCCCCTCTGACATCCCTCCCGAACCTACAATCTCAACCAGATCAATTTGGTAGGATCTCTGGGTATAAAATCAATAACGACAAATGAGAGGCCCTGAATCTGTCTCTTCTAGTCCCAGAAGTAAAACAACTCCAAGCAAATTTCAATTATAAATTGACATTAAGTATCTAGGAGTCAAAATAACGAATTCCTATGAATCTCTTTACAAAAGTGATTTCTCCTTTCTTTATTACATCACTTTTAGAAGTATATCTTCTTTTATATATTTCTCTTACTTTTCAAGGACATGCCTTAAAAATGTTTCAAATTGTTGTTGCCAGCTGATAACTCAATGTTTCCTAACCACAAAAATGTAGACCTGTGGGGGGGTTGGACATGTACGCGACATTACCGTGACAACTAACATTTAGGTCTGGGAGAGGATGTTGGTCTGGCAACGAGCCAGGCTGCTCAACCCAGAACAAACATCTTGATTTTTCCAATGCAAAAAATATATACTTTTACTTAACTGTTTTCTTCTTATTGTAATACGGAATAAAACATTACAATGCAATCTGTTTATTTTTATATTTTAAACAAAAGACAGGTGACTGTCTGCCTGGGTGAGTGACTGCCTGTCTGGGTGACTGACTGATTGGGTGGGTGACTGACAGGATGACTGACTGACTGGATGGGGGCCCCCCTCCCCTGGCCCCTGATATCCTCGCGGCTGCTGCCGGGGTGTGTGGTGGGCGCAGGGGGAGCTGGGTTGGCGGGCGCAGGCTCACCACGGCGCTTCCCCTCCATCCCACGTTAGGAGCGAGGGAGAGCGGGCCCTCAGGCAGCAGGCCTGACACTGCGCATGCGCGCTGAGACCTCGGCTCTGCGCATGCGAACGGGAATCGCTGCCTTTTTATATTTTTTTAATAAAACGGGCACGGCCGCGGGATGCCAACCCCGGCAGACCCCCCCTGTTGGCGGGCCTGATCTCACACACACACACACACACACACACACACACACACACACACACACACACACACACACACACACACACACACACACACACACACACACACACACACACACACACACACACACACACATCCCCCCTCTCCCTGCACATCACACACACATCTTACCTTTCCCTGCACTCACACACATCCCCCCTCTCCCTGCACTCACATATCCCCCCTCTCCCTGCACTCATACACACATCCCCCCTCTCCCTAACTGACTAAAGTACGGTGCCTCCTCATTCCTGCAAGTATGCAGATGGGGAAGAAGTTGTAGCTGTAATGTTTTACAAAATAAAGAATGCTTGTTCTAAGCTACAAAACTCCTGGCTCGCATCTGTACCATCAGCATGTATGCCCAGCTTGCAGTGACCATCACCCTGGATGAAGGCAATGCACCCTGAGTAGCCCCATCACAGACAATGGGGTAAACTTCCTTTCTGCCGGATAGGGAGGGTTACATCAGTATATTGACTGACACGGCACCTTCCAGGATAAGGATTCCTTTATGCACATACCTGTAGTTAATTTGGCGCCTATTTAATAATCTCTCTCAGTGCATGTAGCAATTTTATAATCACTTTTGCTCACTGCAGTATTTTTATATATTTAGTTCACTGGAAGGTTCTGTTTGTTATTAAAGTTGTTTGTAAAGTACTGTATGTCTAGGGGCACTTATATCTAATAGCAGCATAATATCATTACAAGTGATCGCTATTAATCTGCTATCTGTCTACCCTGACCCCTACACCTAATCAACATCACAGGTGTAGATAGCTACACATCCTTATCCTAGCCTGGCTGTGATTTATATATTTTATCCTCAATCTTTCTATAGCTGGATTTATTTTTAGATATCATAATTCTAGTTTAATTTTAATTATGCACAATTACAGCTCTTCTCAGACCGTTTAGCTCCATGTTAATGGGTATTATTATACCAGTTACAATTAAGTAATACAGGTTCAATTAAGTAATCCAATTCAGGAGTACTGTACATTCAAGCCTCTTTTAGCTTATTGTGCCTAGCGATATATTACCTGTACATTAGTACTCCAATTACCTGGGGAGTGCACCATCGCAAGACGATTCCTTTTCTGCTTCTTTTTTGTATATGTTTTTGAATCACCCCTTTTTCATGCTTAATATTGAGAGTTATTTATATACTTCTAAGTTCCAGTTTGAGCAAAGTATCCCCATTCCCCTTCCCCTTTTCATGACTCAAACAGCCGGTATGTCAATGTCTGCGATGCATTATTGATGTCAGTCCATTAAAGCACCTTTTTGTTTATAAAAATTCCTGGCGCCCATCCTAGTTATATTCAAGCATCTACGCCCAGCCTGCGCCTACCAACACCCTGAAAAGGTATGAGAGACTGAGCAATGCCAATGTATATATGCAGTTACATCCACACCCAGCCTGCGCCTACCCAACACCCTGAAAAGGCCTGAGATACTGAGCAATGCCAAGGTATATAGTCAACCTTATGTGACCTTCTTTAGAGCTGGGTAAGGAGGATTACATGTAGGTCTTCTTTGTCTTCCTTGTCTTCTTCTTGTAGATGAGGATAACTATGGCATTGCTCCACTGTTGTGGAATGTTCCTGATCTTCAAGCAGCGTGTAGAATTTTGCTCCCCGTCCTCCTTTCCCTTAGGATTCCATGTTCATGCGGTGGTTACATTTCTAACCTAATAAAAGATCTGATATGCACCTGATGTATTATACATATCATCATTTATTTATACCACCAACATATTCCGTAGCACAGTACAATGGGGTAGGAGGACGAAAAACAACAAAATAAATATTAACATACATTGTTACAGTAGGTAAGGAAGGTCCTGCCCCAAGGAGTTTACAATATATAAGGAAGGGTAAGTGGACACATAGGCTACAGGGGGATAAGAAGGTTGGTGTGTTTCGGATAGTGTAAGGACCCACATGCAGGCCCTGTGGTGGACACCTGTGGTGACATCATCACTACTTCACAACTGACTTTGCTAGGTCAGTGTAAGGCTGTGTTTCTCCTGACTCCAGTGCTGCAGTGCTTCTTAGTTTAGTCTCGGCCGGTACTAAACCCTGGTTCTGACTCACTGACTACTATCCAGATCCCTGGTTCCGACTCCAGCTCGCTAACTACTCTTCTGATCCAGATCCCAGGTCATTAATCCAGCTCTCCCCATGCGGAGGTAGAGATGCAAGAACAGGGTAATGTGTGAAGATGGAAATGCTTAAATATACATCTGAAATACTTTATCCAAGACCAATGGTAGAGCAGCTATAACATCAGGGAGTGGCAGCAAATGTCTGACTCTTCTGTTATCTCCAAGAGAATCTGAGGTAATGTGAAGTCGGCTGCACAGCAAACAGACACCCACAGCAGAGGTGCAGGGAGAGACAGGCTGACAATCTCCAGGTCTTTGAATTTGTACAGGTTGTCCTCGCTATCCAACGTTTCACTTTACAACGAATGGCATATTCAACACTTTACAATGCGGCCATTTTTTGACGCCGGAACGCGTTATCCGACGCCTGAATGCGTTATCCAACGCTCACCACCACTGATTAACATGGGACTCACTTTACAACGGTTTCACTATCCAACGCTACTTCCAGAATGGATTCCGGTTGATAGCCGAGGACTGTCTGTATCTGTCTTTTCCTGATGTTAACCCCGTCCACGCTGCCTTAGTAGGCGGCGAAGGGGAAGTATAGTGGGGGACTCTCTTTGGGGACCATCTTTTGTGCGACTCGGGTGTTATAGTCATGTTCCATCCCTCGCCCATCCCTTTTTTTTCTTCTGTATCCTCTCCCCATCATTTTGTAAAACATTGAATAAATAAAATGCTTGAAAAAAAAAAAAAAAAAAGTGTTGAAATTTGGTCAAACTTTTTCAAACTACACACTTTTGGCAAAAATTTGTATTTTGTTGTTTTTTTTTAGAACTATTTTATTTAGAAAATTAAAAAAAAATAAAACAGAGCAAAAAAAACAAACGAATCGGAGGATGAACCTTTCTACGGTTTTGGCTTGAGTGCACCTCAGATGAGAACATTTGTATTCAAACAGCTCATCTTGGAGTCAAATCCGCTGCAACGTTACATTCATGAAGTTTGGACTTCGAACCCACAAATGTGCCTTTCCTTAATAAATAATAAGTTGGCGTTTATTACATTTTAGATTGGCATTTTTTTTCTTGCATAGGACTTTTATCAAGATATCTTGATCTCGATAAAGGTCCCAAGCAGGACTGAAACGTCGACCTTATGTAATAAACTAACTTATTATTTATCAAGTGCCTGAAAGTGCAGGTCCACTCTTCACGCTAGTGGTCTACTCCCTTGACCGTGCATGGTTATCGTGGGTGCTCACCTGATTACTGCACGCCCTCTCTCTCGCCCTCGCTCTTGCGCCGCCCTCTCTATCATCTTCAGTCAGGGGCATAGCTATAGCAGTCCGGGCAAAGCCCGGGGGAACGCGCTCTTGGGGGGCCTGGTTAGCTCTCCCCTCCTGTAGAGACAGGCGGGCGAGACGGTATGCGGTGGCAGAGGGCCCCAGTGTTAAAGGATAAGCAGGTAGGAGAATCAGCATTTGTTACAGGGGCAGAGCAGGGCGGCAGGGGAGGAGCGCGCCCCAGTTGTCTTTTTCACTTTCGGTGTCTGCTGATAGAGTGCGCTCCTCACCTCGTGCGGTTCTGCTCTGCCTCAAGTGCTGATTCTTCTACCAGCTTATCCTTAAATGCCGGGGGGCCCCCGTATACCATCTCCCCGCGCCTGTCTCCATTACCACAGGTAGGCATGGAGGAGGAGGGGGGGGGGAAATCTGATGATGGTGATGATGTGGGGGAGATCTGATGATGATGAAGGGGAGATCTGATGATGATGAGGGGGAGAGCTGATTATGATGAGGGAGAGATCTGATGATGATGAGGGGGTGATCTGATGAGGGGGAGAACTGATGAGGGGTAGATCTGATGATGATGAGGGGGAGATCTGATGATGAGGGGGAGAGCTTATGATGTGAAGAGATCTGATTATGATGAGGGGGAGATCTGATGACGGGAAGAGCTGATGATGATGAGGGGAGAGCTGATGATGAGGGGGAGAGCTGATGATGGTGATGAGGGGGGAGCGGAGGAGAGATGAGGAGGGATGTTGAGAGAGAGGATCAGGGAGAAGATGGGGGTAGGGAGAAAAAAATTGCAGTCAGTATTATCTTATATTAATATGCTGATTTATTTAAAGTATATGGTGAATGTTACACAGCTTTGGAGAAAAAAGCACCATAGTATTTGAGAAAAAAAAGCTATTGCATCTCATTGTGGATGAGTGCTGAGAGGTTCCCACCCTCTACTTTACCCAGCAGTGAATTTCCCATAAGGCCTGGGCCTAGGGCGGCAAAACTATGGGCCGGCAAAAATATCCAAAATATACATTTTCCGCACTTTGGCCTATCGGGCCTGAAAGGAATGCACTTACATGTGGTGACTGCTGCCCTCCTCCTCCATTCGAATCCCAGCATTATATGACATCATGACGCCGCGTTACCGTGGCATCGCGACGCCGTGCAATGTCACATTGGTGACGTCAGTGGTGTCATTTGATGCTGGGATTCCAATGAAGCAGGGCAGCGGCAAGCAGCTATTTCTAACGAAATGGAGTGAAACCAGCTCCAGGTTTGTAAGATGTACTGAAAATGAGTGAGACTTGGCTGGTGTTCATTCATTTGCAGAGACTGCGCAGATGTGGCCATGAAGTGTTACATGTATTTTCTGATATGCACTTTAAGCTATATACAGTGACAGCGTGGGATTTTGCACTTCTCACTCTTTGGCATGACCCAGTGCTGCTAACTGCTATTGTTTTAGAGCAAGCATGTCAAACTCAAATGCTAACAAGGGCCAAATAAACAAGGTTTAAGTCTAGGTGGGCCGCAAAAAAAAAAAAACTTACATTTTCATAGAAACGTAGGTTTATTTCGAAAAGTAGTGTGTGTGTGTGTGTGTGTGTGTGTGTGTGTGTGTGTGTGTGTGTGTGTGTGTGTGTGTGTGTGTGTGTGTGTGTGTGTGTGTGTGTGTGTGTGTGTGTGTGTGTGTGTGTGTGTGTGTACCTCACAAAACGAAAATAAAAACTAAAAAATGTAGAACAGGGAAAATAAAAACTAAAAAAGCCAGATGTGAATGACTTCTGAACCCATTAACCAGTGTCAGGATGCCCCTCTTGATTTCCAAAGCAGCAATCCCGCCTGGAATCTTACCTGATCCGCAGTCCCTCAAGGTACTATACTGCAGGGGAGGTGTTTCCTACCTGTCTTCCGATGTCCCCCGCGTGAAACTTGAGTCAGATCCGGAAGAAAGCAGAATAGGTTATTTCGGTGTAGGTATAGGGCAGTTAAGATAAAAACGACAGACAGAGAGGCAGAGAGAGAGGCGCAGAGAGAGAGGCGCAGAGAGAGAGGCGCAGAGAGAGAGAGGCAGTGAGAGGCGCAGAGAGAGAGGCGCAGAGAGAGGCGCAGAGAGAGAGAGAGGCAGAGAGAGAGGCGCAGAGAGAGAGGCAGAGAGAGAGAGAGAGAGAGAGAGGCAGAGAGAGAGGCGCAGAGAGAGGCAGAGAGAGAGGCGCAGAGAGAGGCGCAGAGAGAGGCGCAGAGAGAGGCGCAGAGAGAGGCGCAGAGAGAGGCGCAGAGAGAGGCGCAGAGAGAGGCGCAGAGAGAGAGAGAGGCGCAGAGAGAGAGAGAGAGAGGCGCAGAGAGAGAGAGGCAGAGAGAGAGGGAGAGAGAGGGAGAGAGAGGGAGAGAGAGGGAGAGAGAGAGAGGGAGAGAGAGAGAGAGAGAAAGAGAGAGGGAGAGAGAGGGAGAGAGAGGCACAGGGACAGGGATACAGGCACAGGGGCACAGGCACAGGGGCACAGGCACAGGGGCACAGGCACAGTGACACAGGCACAGGGACACAGGGACAGGGACACAGGGACAGAGACACAGGGACAGAGGCACAGTGACAGAGGCACAGGGGACAGGGACACAGGGGCACAGGGACACAGGGGCACAGGGACACGGACACAGGGGCACGGACACAGGGGCACAGGGGCACAGGGGCACAGGGGCACAGGGGCACAGGGACACAGGGACACAGGGACACAGGGACACAGGGACAGGGACACAGGGACAGGGACACAGGGACAGGGACACAGGGACAGGGACAGGGGGACAGGGACACAGGCACAGGGACAGGGACACAGGGGCAGAGGCACAGGGACACAGGGACACAGGGGCAGAGGCACACAGGGACACAGGGGCAGAGGCACAGGGACACAGTGGCAGAGGCACACAGTGGCACAGTGACACAGGCACAGGGGCAGAGGCACAGGGACACAGTGGCAGGGACACAGTGGCACAGTGACACAGGCACAGGGGCAGAGGCACAGGGACACAGGGGCACAGGGACACAGGGACAGGGACACAGGGACACAGGGGCAGAGGCACACAGGGACACAGGGGCAGAGGCACAGGGACACAGTGGCACAGTGACACAGGCACAGGGGCAGAGGCACAGGGACACAAGGGCACAGGGACAGAGGCAAAGGGGCACAGGGACAGAGGCAAAGGGGCAAAGGGGCAAAGGGGCACAGGGACAGAGGCACAGAGGCGCAGGGACACAGGGGCAGGGACACAGGGGCAGGGACACAGGGGCAGGGACACAGGGGCAGGGACACAGGGGCAGGGACACAGGCGCAGGGACACAGGGGACAGGGACACAGGGGACAGGGACACAGGGGACAGGGGCAGGGACACAGAGGCACAGGGACACAGGGACACAGGCACAGGGGCACAGGGGCACAGGGACAAGGGGCACAGGGGCACAGGGGGACAGGGGGACAGGGGGACAGGGACACAGGGGCAGGTACACAGGGGCAGGGACACAGGCACAGGGACACAGGGACACAGGCACACAGGGACACAGGGACACAGGGACAGAGGGACACAGGCACACAGGCACAGGCACACAGGCACAGGGAGACAGGGACAGAGGGACACGGACACAGGGACAGGGGGACACAGGGACAGGGACTCAGGGACAGGGACAGGAACACAGGGACACGGACACAGGCACAGGGGCACAGAGGGGCACAGGGACAGAGGGACAGAGGGACAGAGGGACAGAGGGACAGGGACAGGGGCACAGGGACAGAGGGACAGAGGGACAGGGGCACAGGGACAGCAGCACAGGGACAGCAGCACAGGGACAGCAGCACAGGGACAGCAGCACAGGGACAGCAGCACAGGGACAGGGGGACAGGGGCACAGGGGCAGAGGCACACAGGGACACAGGGGCAGAGGCACAGGGACACAGTGGCACAGTGACACAGGGGCAGAGGCACAGGGGCACAGGGACAGGGGCACAGGGACAGAGGCAAAGGGGCACAGGGACACAGGGGCAGGGACACAGGGGCAGGGACACAGGGACACAGGGGACAGGGACACAGGGGACAGGGACACAGGGGACAGGGACACAGGCACAGGGACATAGGGGACAGGGGACAGGGACACAGGGACAGGGACACAGGGGCAGGGACACAGGCGCAGGGACACAGGCACAGGGACAGGGACACAGGCACACAGGGACAGAGGGACACAGGCACACAGGCACAGAGGGAGACAGGGAGACAGGGACAGAGGGACAGAGGGACACGGACACAGGGACAGGGGGACACAGGGACACAGGGACACAGGGACAGGAACACAGGGACACAGGGACACGGACACAGGCACAGGGGGACAGAGGGACAAAGGCACAGGGACAGAGACAGAGGGACAGAGGGACAGAGGGACAGGGACAAAGGGACAGAGAGACAGAGGCACAGGGACAGGGGCACAGGGACAGCAGCACAGGGACAGGGGGACAGGGGGACAGGGGCACAGGGGCAGGGGCACAGGGATACAGGCACTCTCTCTCTCTCCCTCTCCCTGACACTCTCTCTCTCTCTCAGGCACACACACACACACACACACACACACACACACTCAGACACACACTCAGACACTCAGACACAGACACACACACACACACACACACAGACACACAGACACACAGACACACAGACACACAGACACACAGACACACACATCTCCTTCTGCACGTGCAGCTCACACAGAGATTTGACAGGGGGGAGGGGGGCTGCTGTGAAGACATACCCCTGTCCGTGGGATCTCCACTGAACTGCTGAACTCTCTGCACCTCATGGAGGGGGGCGGCCATGATCTCTCTGGTTTACCAGGCTTCAAGGAGAATGCAGTCTCTCCGCAGGGGTTTTGACTCCGCCCCCGTGTCCTCCCACACATGGCATGAGTGCAGATTGACTGCACCCGGCCACCGTACGCCTCCAGCCCCTGCAGGACAGATTTTACTTCCGCCCGTGCTACTCGCTTCCCCAACACCCGCGCTCGCTTCTCCCGCGGCCAAAACTTTTTACCGCCGCCCACGCGCTCGCCGACACACACGACCCCCGCCGCGCTGGTTGTGAGCGGGCCGCAAAAATATCCATTGGGGGCCGCATGCGGCCCGCGGGCCGCATGTTTGACATGCCTGTTTTAGAGGATATGTTTTTCTATGAAACATCTAATGATGTGCTTTGCCTGAGTATTGCACTGGTTTTGCATTAGAAATACACACACACACACGCGCGCACGCACGCATGCACGCACGCACACACACACACAGATACACCTCAGTCCTTGCTATATGTACATTTTAATGTAACAATAATGAACTAGTTGTTATTTTACTTACTTTTCGGGAAAAGGACAGGAAATACAATGCATGACAACAAATCCAAGCTTAAATAATGTCTCCTGTGTTTTGTTTTTTACAGTTCCCTGCAGTATCCCAATAGCAACGCAGATTGTTAATGCTTCCAGACATCACTAATGTTCAGCCATTGGCTAATTAACTTGCCTGTTCAATTATCTTTGCTAATTTTATTACAGGCCGGAGTAATATAGCTAGAGATGAAAGAGTTTGTAATTAAAGTGGCTAAATAAGAAGATACATTGGAGATACATTATAACGTAGTAAATGCCAAGAATAAAATGACCCATAGTTCAGTAAAGCAGTCACCCCCCTCAGAAGCCTAGATGAGTATAACTCCTATAATATAAGTATCTTGCCTCCTGAGTATGTCATGCTCTTTACTGCTTTTATGTCCCCCGGTGTTAACAATGATGATTTGTTTTAACATGGTAACCTTCAGGCTGCAATGGGCCCTGGGGTGAGCTTTTAACTTCCCGGACACTTCCCATTTCAAACGTTTAAATCTTCTGAACGAAGCGTCAGATGTGTTTTTAAACTAAAGATGGCTTTGGAAAGGGCAAGAAGGGGTCTATTAAAGTATATAAAGGGCAAAATGGCGATTAGTTCAGACTGCTACTGTATAAATTGACCCCATTTCTAGCTACAAAAAGAAGTGTTGAAATGTGTATACTGTATGTGAGTAACCTGCAGTACATGTTATATTAAGTAGCTTTGTAGGTCTGTTCTTGTATACTCTGAATTGTGATAATCTGCTTATAATGTGCACATTATTTATTTTTTTATTTTATTTATTTATAAAATATTTTACCAGGAAGTAATACATTGAGAGTTACCTCTCGTTTTCAAGTATGTCCTGGGCACAGAGTAAAACAAAATAATACATGGTTACAAATACAGTTACATAAATGAACAAGGTATACATTATATACAAGACATTGCATGCACAGTTAAAGAAAATATATATTATGAGCGTATGAAACAGTTACAGACCAGATTAAAGTGTGAGACAGCCTTAGATTTGAAAGAACTTAAGCTGGTGGTGGATATGAGAGTCTCTGGTAGGTTGTTCCAGTTTTGGGGTGCACGGAAGGAGAAGGAGGAACGTCTGGATACTTTGTTGAATCTTGGGACCATGAATAGTCTTTTGGAGTCTGATCTCAGGTGATAGGTACTGCATGTGGTAGGGGTGAGGAGCTTGTTCAGGTAGCTGGGTAGCTTGCCCAGAAAGTATTTGAGGGTGAGACAGGAAAGGTGAACTTTGCGCCTAGACTCTAGTGATGACCAATCTAGTTCTTTGAGCATTTCGCAGTGATGTGTGTTGTAGTTGCATTGGAGAACAAAATGACAAATTGAATTGTAGAGGGTGTCAAGTTTGCTAAGGTGGGTTTGAGGAGCCGAGCCATATACTATGTCTCCATAGTCAATAATTGGCATTAGCATCTGCTGTGCAATACGCTTTCTGACCAGGAGACTTAGGGAGGATTTGTTCCTGTAAAGTACCCCTAGTTTGGCATAGGTCTTGGTTGTCAGGGTATCAATGTGCATCCCGAATGTTAAGTGGGAGTCAAACCATAAGCCCAGGTATTTAAAACTAGTGACAGGTGTTAGGGTGGTTTTAGCGTTGGTTCTAATCAGGAGCTCAGTCACTGGAAGCTTTACAAATTTAGTCTTGGTCCCAAATACCATTGTTACAGTCTTGTCAGTGTTTAAAAACAGTCTGTTTTGGGAAATCCAGTTTTCGAGTCTCAAAAAGTCAGACTGAAGTATGTGTTGAAGGTCAGAGAGGCTATGGCTGTGTGCATACAGGATTGTGTCATCTGCATACATGTGTATTGAGGCTTCATTACAAGCTGTGGGAAGATCATTAATGAACACTGAGAAGAGTAGGGGCCCCAGAACAGAGCCTTGCGGGACACCACAGGTGATATCCAGGGGGTTGGAGTTAGAGCCTGAGATGCAGTCAGTGGGGGTCGGGGAGGGGGGGGGTGAGGGGTAGGGAGGGAAGAATCCTGCTCAGCTCAAAATAGACTTTCTAGGGAGGTGCTATCAGGGTGAAACTTAGCGTATAGGAGGAGAGAGAAAGAACCCTATGTGATGCACTCAGCCCTACTAATAAAAATAATAAACTTTTATTTATTGAAAATTGCAAACATAACAAATATATTTAAAACCTAAAAAGTGTACTGTGCAGTTCTGATGTGCATTCACTCTGAATGACCAGATAATGTCATAACTCGTGTGATGCACAGTAGATAAGAGAGACTGTAGATTCTCACAATACTAGTGTGTGAATATAGTGGATGCACAATGTATATGACCCTATGGGGGAAACAACTGATGTGCACTCTACACAGGTGTTATAATACACAGGCACTGGGAGCATTAGTAATGCATTGGTGATACAACTCTGTGTTACAAGGCTGCAGGCAGGTGCATAATACTGCTGCATACACAGGGAGCCAAATGCAAACCCAGATAGGGAGAAGACCCCCCTGATGACAAATCAATGGGAGCGCTGCTAGGAGGTGGGTGCAGGTAAGTATACCCCGTTATTAACCTCATTAGAGTATACCAGACTAATAGCCAGGACTCACACTTATGTCAGCTCCTTCCAGAGGGGGGGTGGGAGAGATGTTGTCACAACCCTGCTGTATATATACTCAGGGCTAGCCAGAGTCAAACCATAAGCCCAGGTATTTAAAACTAGTGACAGGTGTTAGGGTGGTGTTAGCGTTGGTTCGAATCAGGAGCTCAGTCACTGGAAGCTTTACAAATTTAGTCTTTGTCCCAAATACCATTGTTACAGTCTTGTCAGTGTTTAAAAACAGTTTGTTTTGGGAAATCCAGTTTTCGAGTCTCAAAAAGTCAGACTGAAGTATGTGTTGAAGGTCAGAGAGGCTATGACTGTGTGCATATAGGATTGTGTCATCTGCATACATGTGTATTGAGGCTTCCTTACAAGCTATGGGAAGATCATTAATGAACACTGAGAAGAGTAGGGGCCCCAGAACAGAGCCTTGCGGGACACAACAGGTGATATCCAGGGGGTTGGAGTTAGAGCCTGAGATGGACACATGTTGGGATCTTCCTGATAGGTAGGACTGAAACCAGTTTAAATCATGTTTCCCTATTCCAGAGCTCTGGAGTTTGTTAAGCAGGATAACATGATCAACTGTGTCAAAAGCCTTTGCAAAATCTAGGAATACTGCACCAGTGAGTTGTCCCCGTTCCATTCCACACTGGATTTCATTGCAAACTTTTAGCAGGGTAGTTACGGTGGAGTGTTTGGGACGAAACCCAGACTGGAATTGGCTAGGGAAATTTGTCTTGGTGTAGAAATCGCTTAATTGGGAGTGGACACATTTTTCCATAACTTTGGATAGAATTGGGAGAAGTGAGATTGGCCTGTAGTTTGAGACAGTGTTTTTGTCCCCACTTTTGAAGATTGGGACAACTCTGGCAGTTTTCCAGGTCTTAGGGATATGGCCTGCAGACAGGATAGAGTTGACTATGGACGCAATTGGTTTGGCAATGGCTGGGGCACCAAGTCGTAGGAACCAAGATTGTAGTAAGTCGGGTCCACATTGGCTGCTTAGTTTTAGTTTGAGGAGCGCTTGTGTAATCTCCTCTTCAGATACTGGGCTAAATTGAAAATTATGGGCAGTGTTGGGAGGGGGTGGGACTATAGGGCTACTCCCAGGATGAGATTCAGGTTTGGGGTTTGTGCTGCGTTTCGCTAATAAGTTAGTGGCACACCCCACAAAGTAATCATTGAATGCATTTGCAATGTCAGTGGGGTTTGTCAGAGTAATATCCCCCTTAGTGATATTACTTGGTTGTTGATGGTTAGGAGCCTGGAATATATTGTTGATAACCTTCCAGAAGTTAGCTGGGTTTGATGTATTTTGGTGGAGATTGTCAGAGTAATATTGTGCTTCTGCATGCCTTGTTTGCCTTGTGCACATGTTCCGCATGCATCTGTAGTGATTGAGATCCTTGGTAGTGCCAGTTACTTTGTAGCTTTTCCACAAGGCATCCCTGAACTGGTAGAGTGCTATAAGGTCAGGTGTAACCCATGGAAGGTGGGCCCCCCGTACCCTTATTTTGCATAGTGGAGCATGGGTATCGCAAAGTTTTAAGAACTCGGATTGGAAATAGTCGAGCGCAGAATCAGGGTCGGGAATTAAATCGATTCTGTGCCATGGGCAGTTGGTAAGGTCATCCAGAAACTGTTGTGGGTTAAAGTTTTTAAATGTTCTAGTGAGGAGAACTTTAGGGCTTGAATGGGGCGGTTTAATTTTCCTTACACAGTACACTATTGCATGGTCACTGAAAATATCAGGAAGGATGCGAGGGGATTGGATTCTGCTGGGGTTTGAGGAGAGAATCCAGTCTAGCAAGGAATGGTTATGCGACTTCAGGTTTATCCGTGTGGGTTGGGAAATGAGTTGTGATAGGTTAAGTGACTTGAGTTGTATCTGGATTTTGTGGTTTTTAGGGTCAAGCCAATTGAAGTTGAAATCCCCAAGAACTAGCAGCTCACTCTTCTCATTCAGAGAGGAAATGGAGCCAAGAAATTGGGTGATATCAGTCAAGGATTGTAGTGGGGCTTTAGGGGGGCGGTAGATGCCAGCAAGCAAGATGGGCTTAGAAAAGGGGAAGCAGATTTTGCCAACTAGAGTTTCAAAAGAGGGTGGACTTGGTGGGCAATGTAACAGTGTAAATTGTAAGGTGTCTGCAATATAAAATAACACCCCTCCTCCTCTCTTTGACCTATCTCTCCTAAAAATGGAGTATCCCTGAATGGCGATATTTGCATCAGGGGTTTTAGAGGATAGCCATGTTTTTGTAAGAACGATGGCTTTGGGTTTATGCATAAGGCACCATGCCCTTAGTTCATCCAGTTTGGGCAGCAGGCTCCGGATGTTTATATGGGCGACAGATAGCCCTTTTTGGAATTTAAAGGTGGAATTCTCAGGGGCATGGGACAGAGCTGAAATGGGAGGACCTGGGTTAGTTTCAACATCACCTGCTAGAGAGAGTAATAGTATGAGTAGAAATTTGGTTAGTTGTTTGCAAGTTGTAAATTTGTGGTGTTTTCCATTAGAGTGAGCAGTGGTTGGTGTGCTGGTTTTTAGAGTTCTCCACCAACATTCCGTAGATAGTGAAAGGCTTTTCAATAGTCCAGGGTGTATGGTGATGTTGGGTGTGGGCCAGGATGGAGGAGTTTGGAGTGGATAGAGGGAGTAACATCTCCATGAGGCCAGGAGAAAGAAAAAAGTTAGAAGACATAGCAGGTTCATGATGCCAGAGGTAGGCAGTGCTGCAAGGAGCTGTTGTGAGCAGAGTGAGTGTGTGCAGATTAAACAGCAGGGGTGGGCCTGTACCTTTTCAAGTGTTTTGCTGCATTGCAATGCTAGGGTCAATTCAGGGTTTCAGTGTTTTGTGCAGTCAGTTTTGGGAGAGGCTGCAGTGAAAGAAGTTGTAAAGGGGTGGGGGGTTAAACTATGCAGGCTAACAAGCATGGGATCATAGTGTGATCTGAATAGCTTACCGTTTGTTGTATTGAGTAAAAGAGTTTGCAGTAGATGCAGTCCCCAGTCACCTCTAGTCAAACTATAGTCTAACTGTATCACTTAAAAACCTCACTTAGAAGTGGATTGGCATGCTTTGCTATTCCGTAAGCCCTGATCGCATGTCCATGCCGTGTCTGAAAGGCATTTTTAGACGCGGTTTCACTCTTGCTCTTCCAATCTGATCGGTTTGTCAAAAAAGTCTCCAACATTTTTCGATGACAACTGCAATTCTCATTCTTTCCACGTCACCTCAAGGGTGGTGAGATTGGTGTTGCGAGTTACATCCAGAGTTTGAAATATGGGTTTGGCTGAGAGGGCAAAACCCATACAGTATGTCAGACTGGGGGTGGAGTTAGCTCCACCTCCGGTCATTCCGCTTCAAAAGCGAGAACAATCGGGGCGGTTTGTCACTTTTTATAGAAGCGGGTTAGAAGAAGTGATTTGCAATAGAGAATATAGTTTTTTTCCCCTCACATTTCAGTCTGCTAGTTCTGAACGTGCCAAACCGTGCGGTTTGGCAATGACAACTTCGAAGCTACGAGAATAAGTCCCTAATGTGTTTGGCTTTGCTCAGTCACTCACATATGTGGCTGGGTGCTGGATCCGTGCAGGCTTGGAGTATATGAAGCAATGATGTAAAATGATGGGCGCCAGGAACATTTGGAGTACAAACAGCAAACCTTTATTATATCAATAGGTGGCTCACCTCTTCACCTGTTACACACGTATAATATATACATCTGCCTTGCTTGTACTGGAGAACATCTTCCCTAATTACCCTCATAATATCCCATGGGAGATACTGCGGCTTGTTCCTATTGTGTGTACTAGATCTGTCCCTCCTCTTGGTAATGCCCCTGCTTAACCATTGCATTTGGGCCCCTTCCAGGCTCCAAATCACATCAATCCCTCTAGGGATCCTTATTCCAGCTCCCTGTTCTGACTGCAATTTCTGAGCATACTAGATCTGAGTTAGGTGTGGACTGGTCACATGGACCAATCCTCTTATGCCCTTTGTGTAACGATCTGCTGGGTTGCTGTATGGCATAGGTTTCCTCTCACATATACACACTGTGTTTCTAGGGGTTGTCTTTAGGGGCGCTAGTCATGGAAGACCAGAACTTAACACCAGGATCAAGACACCAGACATGACAAATCAGTTCAATAAAGAGTTTTTATTCCAGCCAGAACCAGCCAGCACAACACAAAAACATAGATCAGAGCTATACTCACTAAAATGGAAGAAACTGGGGGAATCCTATCTGACTTGGTGCTGAACACCACATTGATTACTTATATCCCAGGAACCTGAGTTCCAGAACCTTCTCCCTAGTATACAGTATATACTCTATCAGTGACTATCACCAGACAGATAGTGGCCATGGCTTAATTTCTGTCAAGTCACCCAGTACCATGTGAAGGCAGGGGGCGTTACACAGTTTGAGCCCACACTTTTAACCCTCTAATGCCGTTAACCCTTTGCACTAAATAGTAGTTCCCAAAGGGAGGCTACGTACAGGGCCACCAACAGGGGGGGAGAGCCGGAACAAGTGTTCCGGGCCACTTCTTTGCCCAACTGCCGGTCCTCTCCTTGCCAACAGGCCCAGCTCTCCCCCAGCTGCTGGCCTCCCTCACGTACTGTCCCAGGCTGCGTCTGTGACGACGGTGCGTGCCGGAAGCAAGCTGGGCTCAGCTTCCGACACGCACTGGCATGAGAGAGAGGCCCGGCGCATGCTGACGTCAGATGCTCGGCATGGGACAGTCAGTGAGGGAGGCCCAAAGCTTAGGGAGGGCCGGGCCCGTCAGCAATGAAGACCGGAAGCCGGGCAGAGCAACTGGGGGAGAGCTTGGGAAGCAGAGGCCTGAGGCTATCCCCAGGTAGGAAAGTTTGTATTTATTTGGCGGTTTATTTAAAAAAACTTGTATTTGGTGCTGAGTGAGGGAGGGGGGGTTATATGTATGCATTTGGGGCTGTGGGGGATATGTATGTATTTGGGGCAGGGTGGGGGGGTTGTTACGTTGCGGCATTTGACGCTGCGCGGTCATATTAAGAAGATATGCAGGGGAAAGATGCCGGGAGATGCTGGTAGACGCCGCCCACACAGGTGAGTGAATTAAGCACCAGTTCGGTGAACTTGTGACATTTTAGGAACAGGTTCCCACAAACCGGTGCGAATCGGCTGAATCCCACAGGTTAAATGTATGTATTTTGGGCTGGGTGGGGGGTTTATTTGTATGTTTTTGGGGCTCGCTGTGAAGGGGGGGTGTTATATGTATGTATTTGGGGCTGGGTGGGATTGAGTGAGAGTGGGTTAATTGATGGAAGGGGTGAGTGAGGAAGAGAGGGAGTGAGACGGAGGGAAGAGGTGGGGAAATAGAGGGGAGCCGCAAGACTGCCGACACGGGGGGAAGGGGCCCCGGTCGTAACTCTAGTTCTGGGCCCCGGGAAATCTGTCTACGTCACTGGCTACACATACACAAATATAGCACATAACAAACAATTAAAAAAGATAAAATGTTCTGTATCCAATGTAGATAATATTGGGGTATAAGTGACGGTACGGGTTGACTTGAATGTTCGTTAATGATGGCACGGGTGCGATGATCGGTACTGCCACTTGATGTAGGTGCAGGGCCCTCATTACCTTCTGAATCTGTTTGCAATTATTTGTCCTTATTTGTAGGTCATTCTGCTTATAAAATTGATGTCACTCTGTACTCCCACTGTACCGCGCCACAAATACACCATGATGATGATAATGATAATAATAATAATGCTTGTGTCCCAGAGTTGGGTCCTTGGTCCGGTTTTTATTCTGAGGCTCTCTACAGCCCTTCTCAACCTCCTACATCTATAAAACATAGAGCTGCCAAGAGAGGACCATCTATGGGGAAGTATGTTTTATTACATAAATAAAAAGATCACGGCCGCTATAAATACACACGAGAAGTAGAGAAAAATAATCTCCTCACAACGCTATTACTCCCATGTGAGCTTGTGACCCCAGGATTTCAGGAGAACAAAAAGCCCAGCAGGAGAAGGTTTTAAGTCACAATAAATTGCAGGGCAAAGTGCTGCAGGCCTCTTTGGGTTTAAGGGAGAGTGACACTTTTCCCCCTCAATAGCTCCAATAAAATCATGGTAGACAATTGAGTATCACAGTGTAGAACTGAGGTGTGAAGGGCCTCCAGGAAGAAACAGATTGCAGGCAGGGCTGGACTTTGACCTTCTGAGGCCCTAACGTATGTCAAGTTTAAGAGGCCCCAAAAATGAGAACTAGATTTATTATTCGGACCGAAGGGACCATTGAAAATCTAACCATGAAAGTGAAATGAATGAAAGCATTATACTAGCATTGTTATATACAGAGATGACCGTGTAAAGCTAAAATGAAGGTGTTTGCACATCACATTAATTTTAATACTAAAACCCTTTCTTTCAGGATTTTTGGAGAGTAAATTGATGACGCCTTCCAATGATAAGCGATGAGTTTGTCCCTTTTGATGCACATGAAACTTAGGGTCAATTTTGAACCAAAATGTCCATATGTATAGAGAATATTCTTTTTTCCATATATTCTTTATTTATCATCCGGTTTTAATACTTGAAAAGCAGTAATTCTTTCCTATTTTTGAGACCCCTCATATTGTGAGACCCTAAGCTGTAGCGTAGTTAGCTTATGTGTATCTCCGGCACTGATTGTAGGGGACCACTATACGACTTGTAGTCATTCATATACTGTATACACAGGCTCAAACATGTATTCATTCGGGCACATGCATACACTTATACATGGATGCACTCAAATAAATACACATATAGGTATGCATACAGTACATACATACATACATACATACATACATACGTACATACACATACATACATACACACACAGATGTAACTAGATTTACTTTCCCTGGAGATGCGGGTAAAGAAGCATTATGGCCGCAGAGTCTCCATATGAACAACTGGCTGCCTATGACTCTAAGGCTAAGGCCCCGCTCCCTCAGTCAGCGCGCCCACACTGCAGACAGGCGGCGCGCTGACAGGCACAGACCGCGATATGCGGTCTGTAGGGAGCCGGGAGCCGGAGGGGGGCGGGAGTGGGAGGGGGGGGCGTGGTTTGAGCAGAGAGACCCTGTAGACGGACGCTCACAGAGGTACACAATTGGAGACTTTTGTAAGGTGAAATTATAACAAGGCTTTATTGTGCCTTTTCCTTAATATCAGGAAACAATCCAAACACAGGGGGGGGGGGGGGGAACAAAGCTTCTATTCACTTGGGAGTATTTCTAGTGAATACTATGCAATTAATTCCCAACTCCCTTAGATAAGCATGTCTCCCAGCCCCAAACACATAGCATGAAATAAACAGATATAAAAAGTCTTGTTAATAAAAGTCTTATCTGTTAGCTGCTGCAGAGTAAGCTTCTCTGCTCTCCTGGAACCGCACCCGTGTGTGCACAGAAAATGTCAGCATCCAGGTTTAGAAGTCATATTTGTCAGCTCCAGAGATCTGTGTTCTCTTGGTCAGTCACTCCTGGGAGACTCAAGAACCTCTGCTCTGTCTCCAAAGTTCAGCTCACAAGTGAGCTAAGGAGTCACTTCCTGTCTCAACAGACAGGCTTTTGTAAGCAATCTAGATCAGGCAGGTGGTGTTTATTAATTGACTACCAGCAGTTAACCACCACACTGCTAGATTAAAGGCACATTACTTGAACAGGGATTACTCCCCTGTTACATACCTCCCCTGTTTGTGGGAAGCTCGGGCTTGCCACGGCCAAAGCCCATCCTTCCACTCTCATTCTAGATATCTCTGTGACTTGAATGAGAGTGGATGGAGGAAGAGAACACTCAGTCCTGTTGGGATTGGAGCCCTTTCTCCAGTTTATTCGTGTCTCCTCCTGAAAGTGTTTGAGATCAGCACCCCTCAGTCGCTCGAGGAGGACTTTTTCCAAGTATAGTCTTTTTTCTATGTGCGCGGTCATGAGATTTCCCTCGCGTTGGGTGCTCGTCTTATTGTAGGCATACTGTATGGCAGCAGTTGCAGAGCGTTTAAAAACAGCCCTTTGAGTTTTCCGCTCTTGAAGCTGTCGCTCTGCCCTTTTCCCACTCAATGGGGTTGCTAGTTCAGCCTCTTTGAGATTAAGTTGCAATTCCACACCCACTTCCAGAGAATGTCCCATCTTTTCAGCTTCATCAGCTAAGGATTCTTCTGGTTTTAATTCAGCACGTGTACCTTCTTTTGTTGCCTGCTGGGTGGCTGAAGGTTTTGCTAGTGCTTGTTTAGGTGGTTCAAATTTTGCAACCTTGTCTTTCAGATGAGCGGTATTCCCAGCTCTCACTGTACCCTTGTCTTCATGGGTTTTTGAGGCTGTGGGATACTGACGCTTAGTCAGGGTCAATACTTGTCCTTGTAGGACTGTAATCTCATCCGCGAGATATCCCTGTTTTTTGAGTGCGTCTTGCAAGTCTCTTCTTAGGGAATTTATCTGCGCACTTTGCTTTCTCTGAGTCTGTATCAGTGTCTCCTTCATATTCTGGAGCTCTGTAATTTTTGTCGTCAAGGTTGCCGCTGCGTCTGTTTTCTCCTTGGTGTACTGACTCAAGGGAATGGAACAGTCTCTCTGTCTCTCCAGCTCTTGCTCCAGTTCCTGAGCCTTCTCACGCTCCCTCTCATACAGAGTCACCTGGTATCGAAGCTCCGCCTCCAATGATGCTCTGGTGACATGCAGCGTGGCCTTTAGCTCCTCATACTGCTCTGTGGGGACGTACTGGGTATTCAGACGTTCCTGCAGCGCTTGTACCTCTTTAGCAGCCTGCAGCTTTTCTTCCTGCAGCGTTTGCTGCTTCTCCTCAGCATTCTGGAGGTTTGTACGCAGACCTTGCAGTTGGTTCTGCAGTCGGTGCTCTGCTTCAAATTTTCCTTGACTTCTTCTGTCAACTGAAAATGTTCTTCTTTCAGTTTTAAGTTTTCTTTGTTTAATCTTGAATTTTCTCCTTTTTCAGTCTCTGTATTCTTCAGGGCCTCTTTGCAGTCCTCCTTCCATTTATGCACATCTGCTTTGAGAATGACAATCTCCTGGCGTGAGACGTCCTTCTCTAGGTTGAGGGTCTGAAGCTCCTTCTGAGAGACTTTGAGATCTGTATCAAGATTGGCAATCGTTTCTTTAGAAATGTCCAGCTCCTCAGTGAGACTGTGTTGTTCCTTTCTGGAAACTTCCAGGTCTGTGCGGCAGCTGTTGGTCTCATGATGTGAGGCATCCAGTGCTCTGCGGAGTGTCTGAACCTCTTTCTGAGATACGTCCACCTCTATCCGGACACTGTTGACCTCCTGTTGTGAGGCATTCAGCTCTATGCGAAGAGTTTGAACCTCTTGCTGGAAGACTGTCATCTGCTTCAGTGCCTCCTCATACTTCCACTTTAGCGTAGCCACCATTTTATCAGATTGGCTCTGCTTTTCATTCATGGCGGAAATAGTAGCATTTGCAGTATCTAGCTCAGTCTTGAGATCGTCCAATTCTGTTCTGGCTAAAGAGTACATTGCGAGCACATATTCCTGTAGCTTCACGTTATTTTTCTGTAGCTCTGTGTAACCATCTTCCATTTGTTTCAATTGTTCACGGAGCATACAGTATCACAGTCATGCCTGGCATTTTTCAGGGCATCTTCAGGGCTGGTCAAGGGATCGTCACTCACTGGTTCCGGCTCCAATTCCCTGGGATGGTTGGTTGAGAGTTCCTCACTGTTGGCACTGGACAGACACTTCTTTGGGGTACACGACTTCTTCCTTGGGCCCTCTGGATATTTGGTTAACCGCAGGACGAATTCTCCATTTTCTCTAGGCTGCAGGGCAACTCGGTCCCCCTTTACCTCCACAGGATCTGCGGACGTGTCTGTTCCTTCCACGGTAAGTGAAGAACCGCTTTTCTTTTTCCGCTTTTTTGTTTTGGATGACTCCGTCCCATCAGGAATACTGGGGTCTCCTTCTTTATTTGATACTTTAGCAGCTTCATTATATACGCCAGGCTTTTCTTGCAGTTGCTTTAGCTGACTGAAATATTGGGTGATCTGCTGCTCCCGCTCTTTCTCTTGTCGACCATATTCGTCATCATAGAGGGCGGTCTTTTCTGTTTGTGCCGAGTTCAGGCACCCCCACCATTCTTGGGTTGTTTTGTAGGTGTGACTCGGTTCGGGTTCCCCGTAAGAGATGTCTTCCTCTTTATTGGACTGGAAGGGCCACTCTTCCGTGGGGTAGGGTTCATTACAGGAACGCTGCATCTTGTCCTCCATTATTAGGCTATCAGGTGTAATTTTCTTCCTGACCTCAGGAGGCGCTATTGCAGCTGTTGCCACTGTATTTGCTAGAACCACCAATTGTGGTCGTCCTACAGATGGGCATATTTTGCTTGAAGAGGTCGTAGCTCTCACAGGCATCTCTGTAGACTTTTCTTTCTTGGGTAATTTTTTTTCAATATCAGCAGTACTGTGCATGCATTTTCTCTTATCAGGTATACAAGATGTGCAGTTGCTAGGTAAAAAAAGTCTATTTGCTTTACACCATTTACTTGCTAGGTATAATATCTCATTAGGTATGATGAATGTGTGGTTGCTAGGTAAAAACTTCTGTTTGCTTTACACCATTTACTTGTTAGGTGCAATCCCTCCGCTTCAGCAACAGAATTTAGTTTTCTGCCTGAGTTCAGTAATTTTCAGTCTTATCTTTGGGTATTATGGCATTCACACTTCACACTTTGGGTGTCTGTTTTGCTCCCAAGATATATATATGCAGACTTTTTACTTGCAGAAAAAAAAACATTCTTTGCAGTGGACTATTTCTTTCATTCCCGGCAGGGTGACTCAACACTCAGCAATTGGCTTTGAAATACCTTTTACACAGTTCAGCAATCCCTTTTTCCCCTATAGGTCTATTTTACACTCAGCATTTGTTTGCTAAAAATTCCCCTGCTTCAGCACAGTCTTGTATCAATTTTCACACTTTTCTGCATATACTCCATTCACAGCAGGTAGCCCTATGCGGTGTGGCAACCTTTATTTGCAAAATCAGTACCACTCGTGGGTCACCATCTGTATTCACTGCTTCAGCGAAACTTTTGAAAACAACAAACACATCCCTTTTTAAGGGCTGACTCACTTCTTGAACCCTGACTATGGCTGGAAGGCAAAACCCCTATTTCAATGACCATATTACACTTTGTGATAGGCAAATAAGGTTTAGCTGCTTCAGCAGTCTCTCTCCTCTTGGGATTGGGGAAAAGAGTCCATCTGTGGTTTTGTAAGTTTCAGTGCAGTATAAATTTCAGTGGTGTGTATCACTTTAACTCTGGTCTCTGCTGCATGAGAGTTTTTTTTTAAGTTGCTCAGACTGTTTGTAGGCAAAAAGCATTAAAAAAAATTCACAGAATAAATCTTCGGTCCTTTCTAACTTCAAAGACGACCTCTCATCCCACTTCTGACACCATATGTAGACAGACGCTCACAGAGGTACACAATTGGAGACTTTTGTAATTATAACAAGGCTTTATTGTGCCTTTTCCTTAATATCAGGAAACCATCCAAACACAGGGGGGGGGGGGGGGAACAAAGCTTCTATTCACTTGGGAGTATTTCTAGTGAATACTATGCAATTAATTCACAACTCCCTTAGATAAGCATGTCTCCCAGCCCCAAACACAAAACATGAAATGAACAGATATAAAAAGTCTTGTTAATAAAAGTCTTATCTGTTAGCTGCTGTAGAGTAAGCTTCTCTGCTCTCCTGGAACCGCACCCGTGTGTGCACAGAAAATGTCAGCATCCAGGTTTAGAAGTCTTATTTGTCAGCTCCAGAGATCTGTGTTCTCTTGGTCAGTCTCGCCTGGGAAACTCAAGAACCTCTGCTCTGTCTCCAAAGTTCAGCTCACAAGTGAGCTAAGGAGTCACTTCCTGTCTCAACAGACAGGCTTTTATAAGCAATCTAAATCAGGCAGGTGGTGTGTATTAATTGACTACCAGCAGTTAACCATCACACTGCTAGATTAAAGGCACATTACTTGAAAAGGGATTACTTCCCTGTTACAGACCCGCTACTCCCCCCCCCTCCCTCCACGGGCTCGGTCTCCCGGGCTGCAGGAGGGAGCAGCTGCGGGCTGCTGGAAGGTAAACAGCTCCCGCTCCCTCCCACTTCCCCCTACAAATGCCCTCCTCACACACGCTGATACACGCACACACACACCACCCCCTACCTTGTGTAGGAAGCTGTCTGACAGCTCCCGCTCCCGCCCCCACCGCTGATAGGCTCATCAGCGCACCACGTGACGCGTCACCGCTCGAGATCACAATTTTCTTGCATCCCCTGGCGGCTGACGCGTCACAGCGCGTAGTGAGCCATGCAGCGAGGGGGGACTGGGACCGGCTCAGAAGGATTCCCCTGCTGGTGGGGAAAGCTCACTCGGCCGCCCGCACTACCGGGCGCAGCAGGTCCCAGCCCTAAGGCCGCATTCACACAGCGGGCTTCGCGACGCTGCATGCACGTGTGCGTGCCTCCGTCTGCTAGGTGATGTGTGATCATCGCCAGCAGATGGAATGATCCGACATGCGGGAGGTGGGGCGGCGCAGTGTCACGGGTGCAGAGTGGCTGTGTGTGTGTACACTGAGAGAGGGGGGGGGGTCCGCACTGAGAGAGGGGGAGTCTGCACTGAAAGAGAGGGGGCCCCCCTCGGTCCCCCCCCGGGCTCTCCCCGGTCCCCCGTCCCCACTGCCGAGTCTCTGGTCAATTTCAGCAGCCAATCAATGTAAACGTCTGGACATTGATTGGCTGCTGAAATTGACGTCACGCTGCTGCAGCCGGAGATCACAGTTTCAGAAGACACTCGCGACTGCAGCAGCGTCGACGCTGTACTTTGCAGCCAATGGTAGTTTCAATACTGAACACTACCATTGGCCGCCAGGAGTCTGTCACAAACGTGCGCACACACATAAGCGCGCGGACGCCGTGTAGCACGCTGTGTGAGCGGGGCCAAGGCCACATCCAGGCTTAGTGCTTGCTCACACGCTCGCGAGCACGAGATCAGAGCAATTAAAGTAAATTGTTGTGTCCAAGCTGCACGCGCATGCAGGTGCACGAGAGCGCACAGCGCTCAGTTGCTTGGCGAGAGAAATCAATTTTATTTGATCACTCGGTTTCGCATCACATGAGTGGTTTGCCCAATGAGGGCGAACCAGCTACGTGATGACATAGCAACCCCACCCCCAGAGCGTGCTACAGGCTGGCCATGAATCGCCAAGCGCCAGATGTAACAGCGCTCGAGCACCAGCGAGCGCCCTCCCACCATGGCCCCGGCCTTATCCATGCTGCTGGGAATTGCTGTGGTCTCCCTGCAATCCGCAGTCACGGGAAACATACAACTAGATATACTATAAGATGCAGAGAAAACTGACTCTCATAGTAGACACATACAGTATGTAAACTCTCTTTGGAATTACTAGGGCCTTAGGGGTTTAACTGTGTGGGCCCCTTCTCCATCACATGTTGCTATGTGACTAGGCAGAATCATCGCTAAACCTTTTTCTGCCCAGCGATAGTGATGTCATGGCAGGGTATATTTAGAGGGGAGAGGCTTCAAGAAGTTTAAAGTTCCAGGGAGATGGCAAGTGAAGGAGCCTCAAGTGTACATACAGTACAGTATCTGTAAATAGGTTCCCCATCTAATAATACCCCCAGAAGATAGTACAGGCCCCATGTTATTATTTTTGAGTTAGGGAAGTGTCCTTTGTAGATAGGGCCCGTGTGTCAATGCAACAAATGAATAGTGCAGATTCCCACAGGGAGAAACCTGTGTCCTATAGTAGGGGCTGCCCCAGAAGGGGCCCCTTGGACTCCAAGAAAGAGCAGTATCAGAGAGCCCACTATAAAGTACGGGACATGGATCACGAGGGAAGGAGGTGTAGATGGTGGCTGACGGATACCCCTGTTGCCTCAGCACCGAGTGCTATAGATGAGGTATGCAGGACAGTAAAGTGGGATGGCGATCCCTGGTATATATTAGTGAGGGTAACCCAAGAGGCACCCGAGGAATTCAAAGGGGCACGGGCCTGTATGGAAGGAGCCAAACAAATAAGGTCAACCCAGTAACCATTAATAGTAGCTCCCTAGAGGCATTAAGAGAGGGTGTACCCTAGGGAAGCAACAATGGGAACAAACCCAACGAAGATTACTCTGCTTTGTATATAAAAGTTCCTGGTGCCCATAATTGCATTACCAACGCCTAGTCTGCACGAATCCAGCACCCTGACAACGTAATCAACTCTGAGTAAGCCAAGATAAGGGACTGATACATACAGCACAGAAGACTGACTCCCTGCAGTTGAATTTACAGACAGACTACCATGGGATATCCAGACAGTCTCCTGGGTGTAGCCAAGATTTGGGATATGGCCATCTTATTCTGGGGTCCACCAGCAATTTCCCCAGGTGCTCAATGGACCAGTCTGACCTGCAGAAAATTACTTTGATTCAACATGTCTGGTATAAGTCCTGTTTTCACGAAAGTATCATTGTACCATATCATATATTCACCTGTAGCTATTATGTATATAAAGTATTTTAATAAAAAAAATATTTTATGTAAATATAAATAAAAGGGTCACAATCTAGTGGGTATTTCTCACTCCCCACATCAAATATGAATGTCTACAAATGTCTAAGTGGTTTTCCCAAGATAAACAACACGCAAAAAGGAGATTATATTAAAAAATGTCTATATAGCGAATGATAATCACAGGAAATATTCCAATGATAAAAGTGCTATAAAGCATCAAAATGCAAATAGAAAAATGTAAGAAGATAATGTGTTAGGGTCAGTAATACAAGTACAGTGCTACCAAAATAAATGGATATGCAAAAGTATAAAGGAGACTTTACCAGATTATTGCAAACAAAAAGAAAAATTAAGAAATAAACTAGCAGGTTGACACCTTAGTAATGAGTCTCAAAAGCAATGAGACTTTTATCATTGGAATATTTCCTGTGATTATCATTCACTGTATAAGTCAATAGACATTTTTTTAAATACAATCTCCTTTTTCAAATGTCATTTTGTGTGTTCTTTTCTTGAGAACCGCGGCCTCTTTTGAAGACCCTCCCATTCCTGTTTACGACACATTCTTCACTCCGTGGGTCCTTCGCGATGCCGACGCATTTATCAGGCAACTCATCCCCATTGATATAAAGCAGAAAGTTTCTCAAGACACAGATCTAATAAATTACACAGGGTAACCCAAATGTGTTTTGAGTTAGTTCGGGATGAGACCACAATGTCTTATTAGTCCAGTGTGGCTTTAGTTTAGATGAGAGACGGTGTTTAAGAGTTGATACAGATTATTTATTTATCAAATGTTTTACCATGGAGAGTTATCTCTCATTTTCAAGTATGTCCTGGGAACAGAGTTATGATGACAAATACATGGTTACAATACATAGTTACATAAGTGAACAGGGTATACATTATATACAAGACATTGCATGCACAGTAGGAGATAATATAAGTTATAGGCGTATGTAACAGTTACAGACCAGATTAAATTGTGAGACAGCTTTAGTTTTGAAAGAACTTAGGGCCTCATGCAGTAAGCGTTGATAAGGGAATTATCACCATTTTATAGCCAAAATTGGGTTTGAGATTCAGTAAGCGCCGATAAGTGCTTGATTTCGCCAGGTTTCGGAGCCGATTATTTTGTTATGGCCAGTCGGCTGCCGATAAGCCTGTTTTCGCCACTGATCGCCACTTTTTTAAATCGGCTGGATTCAACAAAAAAAAACAGCTTATCGGGCCTGATCGGCACTACGAAATTGAGATGTTATGGCCAATTTCTCCCGCCAACTAAAGTTGGCAGTTTGGAGGGGAGAACGATCGCTAAGGCTGCCGCAACGGCACTTAGAAAAAAAAAACTTCTGTACATCAATGGAGTCAATGGAGCGGGGACGTATAACAGTATAGTACTGTTTACGTTTCATTGCTCACAATACAAACGTCATTTGCATTACAGTGTGGGGGCATTCCCTGCATTGTGTCACAGCTGACGTGTATTATTTGCATAACATTAGACTTTTACATGTTTGCAGCATTTGTGGGTCACATTACTCATCATGTGATGATGTGCCAAGGGAAAATACTATACTAAACTCTTAAAGGAGAACCTCACATCATATCACACATTTTAATGAACTGAGCGACAATTATTTACATGATGTCACACATGTCACACATGTCACACATACACAGTATATTCATCTTCCTTTACATTACACAATGCTTGTAATGTGACACGCATCTTTAAACGTTCATGTACATCTGTCTTCTCATGTTTACATATACTTTTGGGTCCTCCCTATTTTCATGACGTCACTTATTGGACGCTCAATCACATTGCATGTTTACATTGTAACCGTAGCATTACAAGCACTTCAACCTAACTTATACACACATGTACAGTAATTCAGCATTGGGACACCTTGTTAACTCATTCTATACCAACTATCCTCCTTACAGAAATGCATGCATATGCACACGACTATTCATTGTTGTCAACATGTCACAATAACATGCCTAATTACACATGTTACACAAAACTTTTCCCACGTCAATCTCAGCCTTTTTGTCAAATTACATGACTGACTGTTGCGTTCACAAGTGTTACATGCATTGCACATGCAACTATTTATTTGCAAGCAATGTTTCTACAAAGGTTCACGTCACATCATTGCCAAATATCATCATTCCCTGCAGAATACACACAACAAATACTTATAACAAGAACTGCACACAGCTTGCCACAGAAGGACTTTATTATGTTAATGTAACACCTTGCATTTTACTATGTCACCTGACATCATCACATACCTATTTAAAGGACGCCCATTACCTGATCATTCACAGCTACTCATTTCAAAATGTTGAGATTGTTTAGGAGACGGAGGAACATTCTTTTCTATGACATGCTTGATGATGAAGACAATCATATAGGGCAAGGGAGGGACACACCGAGGGACAGTGACAGGGACAGTCACGCGGATACGACAGAGACAGGGAGAGGGACAGGAGATCAGAGGAGAAGACAGAGGAGACAAGTTGTGCCTCATCCGCGTCTGTACAGGGAGAGAACCCTGTTAGATGGGATGAGTGAGGAGGAGATTGTAAGTCGCTATCGTTTGAGTTCAGCAGCAATCTTAGCTCTTTATCAGGAGTAAGGGGAGATTTAGATTTTTTCACAGCCAGAGGTCGTGCAGTCCCTGGGCTTGTTAAAATGCTGTGCTCATTACATTATCTTGCTTCCGCGTCATACCAGACAACTGTGGGCATAGTGGGCGGGGTCTCGCAATCTACATTCTCGCGGGCCTTGACCCAGTTTCTCTATGCACTCAATAGACGCGCTAGGAATTATATTCATTTTCCTACAGAGGCGACAGAGTGGCTGGAAGTCAGGACTGGCTTTTATAATATAGCAGGGATACCATGTGTGCTGGGTGCAATCGATTGCACACATGTTGCTTTGATTGCACCTAGTCAGAGTGAGCATGTGTACCGCAATCGGAAGCACTACCATTCACTCAATGTACAGGTGGTATGTGATGCGACGATGAGGATAATGCATGTGGTACCCAAATTCCCTGGTTCCAGTCACAATTCCTCTATCCTGAGGAACTCTTCAGTCTTCCATGCGTTCGAAGAGGGACATTTTGAACATGGTTGGCTGCTGGGTGAGTACACATTTACATGTTCTAACACAAAACACATTTTTATTTAGGAATGTTGGCATTGTACAATTTGATCACTAATGTCAGGTTATGTGTGCTCCATTCATTATAGGTGACTCAGGATACGGAATTAGGCCGTGGCTCTTGACTCCGGTGCTAAACCCTCAAACTGAAGCAGAGGAGAGGTACAATGCAGCCCATATATCTACAAGATCTGTTATAGAGAGGACATTTGGCCTACTCAAGACCAGATTTAGGTGTCTGGACAGAACTGGTGGGGCTCTTCTATACAAGCCTCAAAAAGTGTCTGATATTATACTTGCCTGTTGCATTTTGCACAATGTTGCACTGAGGCACAATGTACAGTCAGACCTAGCTGAGCCTGTGGTAGACGAGCATCCCACCCATGTAGCTGCTGAAAATTAACAAACAGCCAGTGGTGGCCAGACACGCCAGAATCTCATCAATTCATTTTTTTCTTGTAAGTACAAACATATATGTTCCAAGTTCTAGTTTTATACTTACATTATGTTATCTTAACAATAATGTTTTTTTATATACCCTTCTGGTAGGACACAGATGAATATGGGTTGCACACCTTTCTTCTCTCTGCTGTGTGCACAAAGGGATGTGGCACCGGTATGTTATTGTTGCACAGGTTATATAATCCCTCTTCAATTTTACTTTAGTTGTGTGTATGTGAATACAACTGGGGTAACAAAGCACTAATATTTTAGCATTGTGTTGTTCCTTATGCTAACACAATACACATATTATGCCCATACTCATTCATGCTTCTAGTATGCTTACATACAATGTTATTGGTGCAGTGTAACATGTACATCCATATGATGTGTACACCAGCCTGATTTACATTTTGAATGTCATGAAATATACATGGTGTTGCACATTTAACACCAAATACACACTTTGCTGTGTTGTTTACGGTACTGAAGATGGCATGTCAATGTTTGCAATTTATATATTGTTCCTTTGCATTATAGGTATATCTCCAGTATGACTGATCATGGTATGTATATTTGCTGACATCTCTCATAAGATGTGCCTACATCAATCTTCCTATAATTATTTGAAGTCAAAACCCAACATATTGGTTTAAACACAAATGTTACATATATGTACTTTCTGTATCATGTATATGCATTTAGCTACTCTTGAGCTTTCATGTGCATTGTATTAGAAAATGATTACTCCCATTTCATCACATTTTATGTATGTTTCCTTATAAATTCCATTCATGTAATATAGAGGTGTTTGGAGACAAGGGGATAACTGTAGTTATTTCTTTACTTACGGGAGATCATTCATCACGGATGAAATTGACTGATCATAACACTCCATGCATGAATGCCTGCAATCACAACAATGCGTACTACATCTTATATTTAGCAATGTTGGTGTTTTGTAATGCTAGGAATTAATAGTCAACATTAATTTAAATTTGTGACATGTGTATGTATAAGTCACACGTGTGTGGATGTGTCCTACATGTACCAAGTGTTAAACTGTTAACAGAGAAGACAAATTTGTCACTAATGTTACTGTCATTTAGCATTTATAATTTACCAATATGACAATGTTGGTAATATTTTTGCAATATAAATCACGTCACTTCATCATTATCATGATGATAATTATCAAGTATTGTCACAATTGTAACGTCAATCACGTGCACATTAGCATAGACACACTTTGTAAGACAACTGTTTGTGTCTGTATCAATTTGTGTAGGATCCATGTATAACACCGACAAATGATAACACCAGCTTTATTATGGTAGCTTATATCATCATATTGACTATACTATGTATTTTTAGAACGTTTAATAAACACAGTAAACTATAGTTAGTTAGGTTAATGAAATATACACAGAAACGTACTTCATTACATGATGTTGATGTCATAATCAGAACATCATGCATTGTAGGGGACCACAACATCTGGCCAATAACATTATTTGCTACAGTCCCAAACCATTTTATCAACATACCCATGTAACAAGAGATTTTTAACAAGAAATGGCTAGTTGGTTGTAAGTGTCCTTTACATTGGGAGAAGGAGTGGCTCAGTGAGTAAAGACACACACTGGCACTGAGATTTTGAAGCAGGGGAGTCTGGTTTAATTCCCGGTGTCGGCTCCTTGTGACCTTGGGCAAGTCACTTTATCTCCCTGTGCCTCAGGCGGCAAAAAATACATTGTAAGTTCCACGGGCCAGGGACCTCAGCCTGAAAAATGTGTCTGTAAAGCGCTGTGTACAACTAGCAGCGCTATACATGAACATGCTCATATTATAATTATTATTATTATTATTGTTACATAGTTTCGACAGTCATACGTTCCATTACACAATATAATTCACAAATGTGTTAGCAGAGTGGGAATGGTTGTTATATATAAAACACACCATGCCATAAAATGATAGTAGTCATTAAAGAACACTCAATAAAAATTCATGAGGCACTATTTTGCAACATCATTATGTTAATTAAGTGCTTATGCAATATAGGCATAAGGGTATCACATTTTTAATTGTTTGTTAATAAGCGCTGCAAGCAATATAAAATTAGTTCCATATGTAGTATAGTAGTCGGTGGCTCCTCCTCACAATCATCTCATATAAAGGTAGACTCTTCTGAAATCATACATTGATCCGATTGTATCTTCCCCGACATCTCTGAAATACAGCAAACACATGATGGTCAAATATGGCACCTTACTATATATGTATCCGTGACAACGCATTACACAGCTCTATATGATTGTGTACATACACACGTCACTCACTTATATGTTAGAAGTACAAGTGTACATCAGTATGTAATGTTTCTTTAAATTTGTAGCAGGCATAACTATGTATATGATGTGAACGTTGCCTGTATACTGAAAAATGTGCGCGCACATCTTAGTGTGCGCACGCACTTCACGCTTGGCTGCACTAACTGTTAGCGCATGCGCAAAACAAAGCGTACGTTGTGCGTTCAATACATCTTGAAAATACCATTAAACATAAAATCTTTATTTCAAATACAATGAATACGAAACTACATTCGTTCTAAACGAGTACATCTGTATTCTTTTTAAACAGACGTGTTTGGACAGAAAGGACGGCCGATAACACAATGCGCAAATGCAATACGTGTGACGTCATGTTAAACCAGCGTGAAACGCACGCTAACACTCCTCCCACTCAATTAACATTCGGCTAACGCCCAGTGTACGCCCCCACTGTATGACACACTGCAGTTACCGTTACTATAACAAAACATGACAGCCAATAGGCTTTGAGGCGCGCACGTCGCTTGGGGGCGGGACTTACATCCGTAATCCTTTTTAAGGACGCCTTGGGCCATGACAAGGGTCCCACGTCATACGTGGTGGACCCGCTTTTAAATGTTGTAGATGTAGCATGATAACAAAACAGGTATGTGTTAGAGTTATGGTAAAATGTTGCTAATATGTTTAAAGTGATAGGAAAGTACGTATATTTATTCCGTCAGCAATGTGTACTACTCTTTCAGGTTCTACTATATTGTATTCGGAAACAATTTGTTTGTGATCGCTACATGTTATGCAGTCTGCTATGTTACGCTGTATCCACGCATTGAAAGGGAAAATGGTGGTTAGAAAAAAAAAAAATATTTAAACGCAGAGTCAACTCATAACGGTTGTTATATTTACCATTCTTCTAGAATTAACTCTTCGTCTGGCTGCAACTGGTCGCTCCAGAAATGCAAGGCTTTTTCATCCACGCTTGACCCACCCGCTGAATCCAGTATGACACACATCTCCTCCATGAAGCGCTCATAGGAATCGCCACTGCTTTCTTCAAACAATTGGTCGGGAGGTATGTTCATTTCTTCGGGTACCCATTCCAATGCATTTTCAGCTGAAAGGCTTGGTACATAATCATAGTAGTTATGTTCTTGTACAATGTGGGTTTCAGGAATGGAGGGTGCAGATATTGCAGCAGGTATCGATTCACACGGAACAGTAGTAGCGGATCCATTGCTATTGGCATTAGGAATAAATATGCCTTTAACCACAATATATGTGCCTTCTTTCACGGTGAAATGTTTTTCTTTGGCAATCTTCCAGAAACCATAGTTGTGTTCTAGCTTATCCTGCACACGTTCAAAAAAGTCATTGGTTGATAAAGTGAATGTTATTGAGGAATTAAAATTGCGCGCATGCCGACGGTTTTGGTAATAAGGATATTTTGCTCGAATCAAATCATAGATTTGGCGTGTGCTTGCTTGGTGTCCGCAAGTTGATAAAATAGCTTCTGAAATCATGTATTTATAACCTAAATTCGGATTCATAATTGTCACCAATTCATCAGCCATTGCAGAGTAGCACAAAAGATGTGTGCAGGTATCTGTTCTTTGCTCATCAAAATGAAACTGCTCAATGGCTAACAAATTGCTGTGTTTCCTTTTCAAGGTCAACAAAAGTATAAACTGTAACTCCTTATTTCAAACGCCAATTGGATTTCTAGTTATAATTGCTTGAACATTTGTGGTTTGTGATAGCCGCATGTGGGACAAACATGTATCCTTTTTTTATCTCGTTTCTGAAAACATTACTACACTTTTCATTCAGTAACATTGAGTTTTCTTGCAAAATAACAAAGAGCAGTGTGTGAAAATAGTGCTTAGACAGCCATATCAGTAAATACACACACCTGCAAAATGAAATGTTTTTTTCCCACATACATTTCTGTGTGTATTTGAAAGTCTGGTTAAGTCCCTGTCTGCATGAGTTTAAATACGTGTGTATCTATATATATATAAATATATCTCTCTCATAAATATATATATATATATATATAAAGTGTATATTGTACTATATGTATATTGTGTGTATGTGTATGTGTATGTGTATGTGTATATGTATATATATATATATATATATATATATATATATATATATATATATATATATATATATATATATATATATGTATATATATATTATATATATATATAAAAAATTAAAAAAAAAAAATTTTTTATATATATATATTATATATATATATATATATATATATAAAAAATGTTTTTTTTTTTTTTTTTTTTTTTTTAAATATTGCTGGAGTACACACAACATATTGATGGCAGTAAGTAGGCCTTGTATGAAACCTATTTAAATGGTGATAAACATGAGTGAATTAAGTAATAAACATTTGTTTGCGCCCAATAATGTTAGAGGCTCACACTTAGTATAGTTGTCAAACATTAGGCCTGTATTATTAAAATAGTGTGTTTTCACAAGGAAGCATGAAGTGTATGTTTTTTGTAAATACATCTATACCAGTTTAGATAGTACTATATATACACACACACACACACACACACACACAGTGTGTGTCTGTGTGTGTCTGTGTGCATATATCAATACATACTACATATATATTAGTATCAATTCAGAGATGTTCTTGAAACAAGAACACATAAATGATTAAAGGACAACATTACAATGGCCACCAAAGGTAAGTAATATTTAACACAAAATCCTGCTGTACAAGAAAGATGTTTGCAGTTAAATAGGTGCTTTTATAATTGCATGAAAATAATATGCACATGCAATGATTACATCAATTAACACACCCAAATGCAATGTTTTGCTGCAAAGTCAATGGCAGCTTCTCTAAACTTAGCAACTGGCTCCTGGTGGACCATTACTGAACAGACGATTAAAACATAAATATTTATAACACTATTCATTAATTAGGAGTGTTAATGTAAGGTTAAAAACTGTATCTGTCAGCTATGTTCTTTTCAGGGCCTGAATAGGTTAAAACAGCCAAGCTTTATTTTCGCAAAAAAGACTAGATGGTAAAAGTATTTCAGCTTTAGACCAGCTGTCCCAGGATATCTATTACATAAGAAATAAGATTATAAGAAACAATACCACTAGTCTTGTTTCTTACTCCATTAGTAGTTATTGACCTTTGATCCCTATTTCTACTAATTTAGGCCAGATGGTATATGTCATTTTAGATGTATGATCTATACATGAGAACTTAGTTTGTAACAGATGTATGAAATTGACACACGATGTATTGTCCTTGCCTTTTGTATAAATATTCCTCTGTTAGCATATTAAAATCAGAAGTGATGACTCGGCTACCTTGTGTGCATTGAGTCTTTGCTTCTCCGAGCTCGACTATCATATCTGAGACCAGAAGCATATAGCAGCTGCGTGATGAATCTCCCCGGGTCGAGTAGAAGAAGTTGCCTGCTCTAAGGTCTGGTCAGGAAGACTGAACCTAACAAATGGTGTCAGAAAAAGTGGGATTTGCACAGAAAAAAGGTGAGAAAAACTTATTTTATTGTTTCTCACCGTTTCTCTGTGAATCTAAAGAACCTAAATTTTATAGGGCAGAAGAATCGAGGGTTTGAGTCCCCGATTTATATAACAAAGGGTTGGAGTCCCATTTGTTTAATTGAAACGGGCTGTACTGATATGGTGTCTCAGATATGATGGTAATTTAGGATAAGCTAATAATTATTTAGGTTAAGATGATATTAAGAATGATAAGACTAACCTTATTGTATGCTTGTTAAGATAAAATTCCTTTATAAGTTGTTTATGGGATTATAGGTATACTGTATGAAGAAATGTACTGTAGGATGAGTTAAAATAACCCTTATGGATGAATGCAGTGTGGCATAGGTGTCTCAATTAACTCTCAAGCACAGCAACAAGCTGGGAAGATAAAAGATTTTTTTTTGTCTGTCTCCCTCTCAAGTTGCCTGCATGTATAAGCGGCTCTAGCCCCCACCTTTTTTCCCCCCAATGATTTGTTACACAGGAAAGGCACAGGAATGTGTAGACAGATAGAAAGAAAAAAAAAGAGAGACAAGAATTAGAAAGTTGAAATAATAAGAATTTTGTTTTATAGGATAAGTTACAGAGATGGTTTTCTTTTTGTTGAAATGTTGTTAGCAAGTCAGCAGAGCTCTTAGGAGAGAGAAAGACAGAAAAATATAATTGTTCCAATTTAATTTTAAGACATGCAAACCCAAATTATTTGTGCCACATTAACCAAGTATGAGTGTATATTAAGTTGAATTAATAATATTTTCCCGTCTGAATTGAAAAGTTCAGGGAGTCTTATGTATTACAAAATTGAGTGGAAAAACAAGATTATAACAGGTATAGGTTTATTTTTCCATTAGAATGTTTTTATTACATTTTCAGGCATGAATATGATAAAAAGGTTGATTATATGTAATCCCTGTGTGTGTGCTTGTAAGAATCTGAGTGAATTCTATCCATATGAAAGTGTTATTTGCATTGAATAACAAGAAAAACGGTTTATTGTATGTATACAAAATTACTATTCAGGGCAAGTGCTTCTAAAATAAGAATATAATTAATTGCTCATGTTGAAATTTAATTTTTAAAAGGTGTACACCCCCACTATAATATAAACTAATTTACACTGGACATGGGGAAGTTTTGGGTATCTCTGGAGAAAAAGAATAAAGAAAGGATTAATTATTTTTGTAAACAGTTCTGTCACTGGAATAATAAGGATGTTTATCGTACTGGCCAGGCGATTTATTTCCTTAAACAGAATTACAATTCTTTTCCTCTAAATCTCCACAGATAAAATCAGGTGAATATGTTATATAGAAATAACAGGCGAAATATATTCTAGACACAAAGCTAACTAGAAGCTCAGCATTTTAAAATTAGTTTTAAAAGTTAATTATGATATGAAAAAAAAAAGGATATCTTTATAAATTTAGTCTGCAGGATCAAATTGTTTTGTTTTCCTATTTATTAGAATAGGTGAGAAAATATGTGTCTGTTATTTTTGTAAAAACTGGTTGAATGTGTGAATAAAGCGTAAAATTCTGTTTGTTTTGTGTCTGCGCTCTGTGCTCTTTTTGTGTATAACCAGTAACTAAAACTGTCTAAAGTATATATTAAGCCTATAATTTTCTGTTAAACAAAGATCCAGTTTTAATTTTTGAATACCAGTAACATTATCGGGCTCTGTGACGAGCTGCATATTTCAAGCTGTCCTAAATTGTATTGCAGTAACCAGTAATTAACCTTTTTTTTGTTACAAGGTTTTGGCAGGAAGCCCAGAAATTATTTGAGCTTGTTATATGGCTTGAAATGGAAACAGTTGTACATTGATTAATATAGAGTTCAAATAAACAGAGGACAGTAACCTAGAATGAGCACTCTAAACACCTGGTGGGTGGGTAATGAAGTGGTTAAAACTTAAATCTTTAATATCCGTGTAAAATGATGGGAATTAAAACAGATATTAAATGCTCAGATCCTATAGTATGAGCACAATGTAATGTTCTGGATCACTGATTAACTGCATAGAATCACTAAACTAGTGTCTTGCAGTGCGAACAGTGAAGTGGATAAAGTAACCACTAGTCCAATGTAATCAGCACAAAATACTCTAGTGCTGATGTACGTATAAGTGTGCAGACCCTGATATAGCAGTAAAGCAATGGACAAGGAAAACTGACCATAGCCAGGTCTGCCAGTATACTAGAGGGTTCTATGTGGAATTATTTTTCTGCAAAGTTGATCAAATATTTAATATTTTATCATTTTTTAACCATCTTTTTCTCTCAAATGTGTCCCACCTTTAAATCTGTGTCTATGAGTTTTTTATGCTACAGGTTGTTCTTTCAGCAAACCAGATGTTATTTGGTGTTCTAAAAGTTTCTGTCAGAAGACTATAGCAGATTATATTTATATTCAGTAGGGGTTTTTTTTTGAGATTTTTAATGTAAATTTTATACCCAAAGGTTTCAGGTTAGTTTTGCTATACGTCAAGCAATTCCATTAAGGTTATGCTTTAAATGCTGTTATCCTTTGTGTAATATTGTTCACATGTAATAAAAGTGAACAAAAGGAGGGTGTTATTGCTGTTATTATTGCTGGCTGCCCCTGAAACCGAATGGCAAGGGCTGAGATTGTCAGCTCTTGGGTATAATATTTTACCTTACTGTGTTGCCTATAATTTTTCCCTTTGATACTGTCCCCCTTAGGGGTATAAGCTAGGAACTGTGTATGTGGGATTAACTGTGTAAGACCAGTGGGCTAGTTAATGCATTCTCTGTGTATTCCCTTTGCCTCATGGGACTGTAGCTGTCTGTGCGATTTTATAAGTGGATTGCCTTGTATGGGTGGCCCCTTATGAGAAATAGCTGCAGAGCAGTCTCCTGGCACATGATGGAAAACGGAGGGGATATTTTGGCCTGTCAGCAAGGTATTCTTAGCTGGTGTCTTAGAGAAGAGAAGGTTTTAGAACCCCACATGATAGGTGCAAATGGTGGAGTGCAAGCTCTTGTGCCTACATGTTGGTTGTATGTGTTTTAAACCTACAATGCATTGTGTTTGTCCTGTGATTTAAACCCAGGTTGGTGAATTAGCATGTGAATAAGCATTCCAATGCTCCAGCTCAGATATGGAGTGCTTGAAAGTAAACTGACCCTGTTATATCCTATGTCATGTTCCATTAGCCCTTGAACTGTGAAATTTCTTGTGTGTCAGTTTTAGGGGGATATTTGGGTGGAAATATAATTATTATGGTTGCAGGAGTTAGGGGTCCAACGTGCTGGTAGTCACTTAATTTTCCCCAGCAAGCAGGCATGATTTGACAGTGCGCAGGGTGAATTACACCAGGGCTTCCCTGTGTCCCCCAGACTTCTGGATTTTGAGCCCAAATCCCCCCAAGTTATTTCCCTAATAAGTATAAGGTCCCCCAAAGTATATTCTCTGTTTCTTGTGTTTCTGTGTGTTTCTGAGGTCCTATCCGAATAAACCGCAATGTATTTTTCTGCCTGTTTTGCTTTGTGATCGATCCCTTAAATATAAAGTTGTATTCGGCCTGGCCTACCGTGACAATCAGAAATAATTTTTCTCATGGGAAAACCAATGGTCACCCCAGGTACATTTTAGATTTAATGTTGTATGATTATGCTCTAAACAGACGATTTTAATCAGCGTCTATTGTGTGAAACTAATGCAATTGTTTGAGTGTCTCATGTCCAGGTGCAGTCCTACTAATTAGATGAAATAAAGGTGACGCAAAAGCGCTTTTCATCTAAAGTGGAGAGGCCCATTCCAGATTCTACCCCGTCAGAGTATTTTCCTGGATCCATGTTACACAAGTGCAACCACAGTCGCTTCAAAATTAAACCTCAATACAGAAGGGAAGGCCTAAAGACACAGTTATTTTCAGTTGGTGTTTTGGGTCACAATAAAACCCGGCACTAACCAAAGAAGGAGAAAAGTTCGTACCAGAAATCCGGACCTCAATATATGAACTTTGAACTTTTTAATAACCTTTTTTACAGGTTTTATTATTTTAATTACAATGTTTATGCTGTTAGGTTTATATAAGTGGTGTTCACATTAAGATGATAGGGTAGTAACAGGAATATTTTGTTTAATACTATGTCTTTTATTTTATTGTCCTGTGTATAGCATATATGCACACCTTCTTGTTATATAATGGAATCCTGGTAAACAAAGCCCACATCTTATGTGCAATGTAACCCAATGTACTATCCATACCCAATAAGTTGCACCCCAGGAACACGAGAGTTATATTTAACCCCTTGGAAAAAGACAAGATGCTATAAGATATTTGTAGAACTATATATATATAAAAGAAACTGGTTACGAAGGGACTAGAAATACGACTTTGCCCTAGGGAAGTTATTGACTCTGTGATAGAAGGATAGATAAAGTATTATCCTGCAACTAAACCAGGTTATGTTATTTGGGAAAGTGATTTTAGTGTTTAAAGGTAGAGATGAGGGTTGGGATTTGTTGGGACTTGGTGGTTAGATTATTTCGCTGGGAGCGAAGCTAGTGGATGTTTTTGTATGTGTGTTTGTCCTACTCATTACTCTCTATATATGCGTTATGAACAGCAAAACTTTGGTCCAGAAGTGTGTTGCAACCCCCCCACCGATGCTATGTCTCTTTTTGGTGATGAAAATGTCAGCAGTCCC